>NW_007728070.1:291176-303073 GCF_000696425.1 Galeopterus variegatus | reverse complement strand
TTCCTTTCTTTCCCTTTCTCTCTCTCTCTCTCTTTCACCCACCCAGTGCCCCACGGGGCCTGGCCTCAAAACTGGCTCAGACGGCCGGCCCGGTGGCGCACTGTTACAGTGCGCCGCTTGGGAAGCGCGACGGCACTCCCGCCGAGGGTTCGGATCCCACGTGCAGACCGGCCGCTCACTGGCTGAGCGAGGTGCGGGAGCAACACCGAGGGTTGCGATCCGTTGCCGGTCACAAAAAAAAACTGGCTCGGACGCCGCTTTCTGACTCGCGCAGGGACGAGGTGAGAGGTTCAAGTGCTCCTGGCCTCTGCAGGGGAGTCTCAGGACTGCCACTCGCTCTGAGGTGCAGGGCACTCGCTGGCACACTGCTCCGGGAGGCACACTGGCATTGACGAGAACCTCAAAGGAATGAATCTCTCATGGTGGAATCGCAGGCCAGTATCGAGAGTGCCCCGACCCCTGGCCGCACCTCAACGCCAGCCCCACCACTGCCATCCACTTAAATAAGCCCCTCCCCACCCTGCCACCGGCTGCCAGCACCATCACTAGGCAACAGGGGAGGGCTAGGGAGATAATTCTATATGTTTTAAGCACATTTGTAAAAGAAAAAACCAGCTGCAGCCGCTGGCAGCCTGGGCTCCCTCCCCCTCATGCCTCCAGCCCCTCTCCCCCATCACTCCCTGCAATTACGATTCGAATTTCAGTTTTTATCAGAACACCATGGAAACCACGTCCAGGCTGAGTTTATGAAAGGAAGGATGGGAAGCCAAGAGCACGGGCAGAGGGGATGGATGGCAGGAAGCCCCGGCCAGAGCAGAGAGGAAGGCAAGCAGAGGGAGGCTACCCACCCTGCTCCATGTGCAGAGGGCCCTCCCCAGCACACGCACACCCACGCACGTGCACACACACACACATGAGCACACATGCACACCCGTGAGTGAATGCATGTGCAAGTGCGCATGTGCACACACACACACACACATTGTGCACACCGTGTGCAAATGAGACTGCATGCATGGAGTTCACGGACCATGAGCATGGAGTGCATGCACACACGCACACACATGCACACTCCCAGCCCACACGGGACCTCCCACCCACCATCAGGTCTTGTTCCTTGGGTCAATGAGACATGCTGGTTCTCATGCTGCTGGTGCAGCTCACGAGGAGAATAGCCGAGCCAGTAGGGAACTCGGGAAATCCACAGCCAGGCTCAGGACCAGGGCCAATTCCCCAGGACCTGAAGCAGACACCCCTCAGCTCAGTCCCAGTCACCCCAACCTAGCTCAAGACTGACAGCCCACGAGGGCCGGTCTGCAGCTGGGCCCGGGTCCTTAGTGAGGAGGGCAGGAAGCCCCTGGCTCTCAGCACACAGGGGAGCTGCATCTACAGCTTGCTGGACAGAGGCCAGACCAGGGACACTTCAGAGAGTGCTGCCTCCCACCCACTCTGTGGGTCCCCCACCCCAAGAACTACACAACAACACATCTCTCGGCAGCCCTGTCAGGATGGGGCAGGGCCCTCGGGAAGGGGGTTCTGTGGTCAGGCCACTATGCTGTAAGTATAGCAGTGACAACCAGGGAAGGACACCAGCAGCAACCAGGGTGTAGGCATTGCAGTGGTCCCTGGGACTGTGCCCAGGGCTTCTCTGGCCACAGAAGGGCCCACCGGGGTTCAGGGAAGGGTGTATATGCCAGCAGCTTAAGCCTCCATAGCAGCCCTCATCTCTCATGTGCCAACAGACAGGAGTTGGATAAACACCTGCTTCCCCCCTGCCCAAGGAGAGGCCTGCGAGTTGTCTGGCAGGGGCACTAGCCATTGCCCTCATGTGCTCTCCTCCCATCCCTCCCCCTTCCCCATGGCCTCCCTTCCTGGGTCACCTCTCCAGTAAATAAATGGCTTACATTCTAACCCCGGTCTCAGGTTCTGCTTCCAGAGAAAATGAGACAGAAAGTCAGGCAACAGTCACAGGCGTGGAGGTGTGAGGATGGGGACCAGACGCCAGCACCCAGGGGCAGATGCCTGCATCCCCTCACAAGTGCTCAAGCCATCTCAGGTGGTCCTCGGGGAGGTACTCTGTGGCTGGATCCCGAGCGAGGGTCTGTTGCTGACCGTGGGTTGGGGGTTGCCAGGGAGAAAGAAGGAGAGCAAGCCAGGAAGCTCAGGCCCGAGGACCGGCTGTCCTTTGGGCTTTAACTCGTCCTCACTCTGCCAGCCAGTATTTACTTTTCAGAGTCCTCGGTGGTGGCTCTCTGTATTTCATCCAGGGTTCAGTTGGAACCCGTGGGAGAGAGAGTCTGCCCAGGGCTAATCCATCTCAGTCAGAGCTGTCCGTCTGCAACACGCTTTCAGCTTCCTGATCGTCGTGTCTGAACGTCGAGAGCTGCCCCAAGCCCTAACCCGAACCCTAACCCTGATCCTGACTCTGACCCTGACCCTAACCCATGCAGGGCATGGATGATGAGCGTTTAGGTGGTTTCCAATCTCACGTTCCCCAGCAAGGATGAGGAGCACGTCTTTCACTGTGTGTCACAGTGGCATTGGTGTTTCTGCTTGAGGGTTTATACATTTGTGATTTTGTTGCTATTGCCAAGTACCCTCTGCAGAGTTGAGCCAGCCCTTGAGTCCCCCTTGCAATGAAGCTTGTAATGAAACTCTTCTGCTCCCTTTGAGGTTTCTGGCAGAACCCATGACCTTCTCCCATTGCTACATTAGTCACCAGGAGCTTGGAGGAAAGCTTGACCCTCAAGTTCCATTTCCTGCCATCTGTAAAATGGACATGTCACTCGACACCGCAACCCTGGCGCACGCACCTCTGCCAACGAGTCGGCTTCCACACCCCACCTATCCTCGCTGCTCAGTGGATTCTGTACTGGAGTGTTTGTCACAGGCAGCAGAACAGCTCTGGAACAAAAGGAGGCTCTGAATGATGCATGTCGCTCATCTGCATGGATTAGGGGAACCCCAGCTCCAACCACATCATCTGAGCACCACTTGAAATGACCCTCTCGCATCACCCTTCCCATCGGAGGCTCCCTCGGTTTGGCAAGCCCTGCCCAGGGCCGGGTAGGGGTGGCCCAGTGCAAAGGCTGGATGGAGCTGGTTCCCGTCCCTGCTCCGGAGCTTCCTGGGTGTGCGGCGTGAGGCACGTTCACCCCCAGGTCATTGGGAGAAGACGCGACACATTTGTATGATGGCAGCTGCTGGCCATTCTTGTTGACATGAGATGTGCCAGCTCTCGCGGGCTGAATCCTGAAATGTCAGAGCTACAAGGCAGTGTAGATGGAGCTGCCTCCAGGGAGGGCACAGCAGGCCCAGCACCTGAGGCTGCAACAGGACCTGCTTTCCCTCCTGCACTTGACCACGGGCTTGCCTGCTGCGCCTCTGCTGCACACGGGGCAGGGACTCCACGCCTCCCCTACCTGCTCCTCCCTCTTCGGCCTCTGTGTCAAGGAACCAGGAGCCGGGGCTGGTCCAGGCTGCAGGGCTGCCTGGCTCCACTCCCACCCACTGCCCTCCCCGGCCTTCCAGCTTGCTGGGTGCACATTCACTTGCAAGTAGGAAAATCTTTTCTTTTGTGGTAAAAGCAATTCATTCTCTGGTGAAAAATTTAAATATGAAAGCGTATATAGTAGAGTGAAGTCTCCACTATTCCCACTCAGAGATAATCAGCACTAACAGATGGGCGGCATGCTGCCCGGTGCCGCAGGCACACAGGCAGTGCACGTGCATCCCGAGAGCGCTCCCGCATGCGCCCTGCTCCTGCCACCGCACTGGCCGTGCTGTGCAGGTGGCTCTCCCTCCTCCTTTGTGTGCACAATCTCAAAGTCATGTTTTTCAGACTCAGAGTTTAAATGTTCTGACATTTAGATACTTCTGAAAGCAAAATGGCCTGTGCTGGGCAGGAAAGAGATTCACTGACCCCATAGCATCCAAGCAGAGAATGACACCTTTTTATCAGGGAGGCAATGCTGGGGACACAATTGGGCTGACACATGGACAGAGAGGCCCCGAGGTGGCTCCATCAATGCACTCTTTGCTTTGAGAAGCAACAGTGTGACAGCATCCATCCACTGGGCAGGTGGAGGCTGACACCCCCCCTGACCCATACCCTTCCCCCTCCATTCCATAGCCCTCCCCCACCATCCCATACCCCCCATTATATTGTATCCCTCCCCCACACCATCCCATACCCCTCCCCCACTATCCTATACCCCTCCCTGTACCATCCAGTACCAACCCTAGGAGATTGGGATTTGGGGTCAGTGGGAGGAAATACTCTAACTGTTCATCCCCATCTCTGCCCCATTTTTATTACAACTTTCATTTTATCTTGGAAATTTTCAAACATACTCAAAAGTAGCCCCGTGTTCACATCACCTACCTTCACAATTACCTGCTCACCTTCTGTCTGTTTCTCGTAGACCCTGCCACTTCCCCTCCCCTTTTCCTTAAGGTAATTCATTTGGCAACGATCTACTGAGTACCTACCAGGTGGCTGGCCCTGGGCCCATGCACTAATCGACACGGTCCCTCCTCATGATTCCCATAGCATTGTGTGTCGAATGGTGTCCCCTAAAATGATGCAACCAAGTTTCAACTCCCAGTACCTGTGAATGGGACCTTATTTGGAAAAAGAATCTTTGCAGACGTAAAATTAAGGATCTCGAGATGAGATGATCCTCGATTAGGGTGGCCCCTAAATCTGATGACAGGTGCCCTTACAGGAAGAAAAGAGGACACAGACACACAGGGAAGCAATGTGAAGACAGAGATGGAATGCAGCAAAGCATCCACGAGCCCGGGGACACCAAAGACTGTGGCCATCACCAGAAGTGTGGAGAGAAGCAGGGGACAGTCTCTCCCCCAGACCCCCAGAAGGGACCGACGCTGCCAACACCTTGATTTCAGACTTTGGGCTTCCTGAACCATGAAATAACAAATTTCTGTCTTTTTTTTTTTGTCTTTTTTACTAACCAGTAACGGGATCGCAACCCTCGGTGTTGCGCCCGCACCGGGGACCGGCAACGGGATCGCAACCTTCGGTGTTGCGCCCGCACCTCGCTCAGCCAGTGAGTGGGAACCGGTCTCCACATGGGATCCAAACCCTCAGCGGGAGCGCCGCCGCACTCCCAAGCCACGCACTCTCCAGTGCGCCACCGGGCCGGCCCCAAATTTCTGTCATTTTAAGCTCCCAGTTTGTGGTGCTTTCTTACAGCCTCACGCAGGGGTGGGAGGTCTGATGACTTCGTGGTGTTGTCAGGACGCGGGTGCATCCTATCTGCTGCGGGGAGTGGGCACCCAGTATGGCTCATTAAACCAGCCAGGGACACCCTACCCATTGGGACCAGCCCCGTGCCAGTCCTGAGGCAAGGTGCATTTGTGATGATGTGAGAGGCACGTCCTCAACTGGGATTCCTGAGCCGATTCGTCACCCGCGAGCCCACACTGTCCTCTGCAGCTCTTTGAGGCAGCCTCGTCTGCTCTTAGTCAGGCCCATGCATTCTGGGGACAACCCTGGGGCTCTTGACCAACCCAGCAGTCGCAGGGACCATTATCACCAGTTTACTGAGCAGGTTGGAGATGCAGAGCTGAGTGAGGGATTCTGCAGGCGATAGACCTTGACACCTTGTGTCCATGATCTCCCTGTGCTCACTTGTCAAAAGGCGTCACGCTCCAAGGAGGCTTCATGACCCATTATCACCAGTTTACTGAGCAGGTTGGAGATGCAGAGCTGAGTGAGGGATTCTGCAGGCCATAGACCTTGACACCTTGTGTCCATGATCTCCCTGTGCTCACTTGTCAAAAGGCGTCACGCTCCAAGGAGGCTTCATGATCCCAGGATCTCAGAGCACCACATGCTGGGCCAGCCTTCCTTCAGGGGTCTCTGCAGCAGCCCACAGCAGTGCATCTCCAGTGTGGGCAGTGTTTGCCAGGACAACAGAACACAAAGGAATCAAGTGGGTTCATCCAAGCCCTGGGGGAAACTGTTAAGAAAATTCCTGGAGCACATGTTCCAAACCCACAGATGAACTGCTCCTGAGATGCCCTTTGGCAGACCACCATCTGGTGCTGGCAGGGGAGGGCCAGCTGCCTGCGGTCAGCTGAGAGCCACCCTCCCCTCCCCATCTCCACACCTGCTATCGCTCCTCCATGGAGGGTCTCCCACACATATGAGTAGAGAGCAGTCACCAGCTCCTGCAATCACCAACCAGTGGCACCCTGCTCCATCCATCCCCTCCCCGCAGGGGTCAGCACACTGTGCCAACTTCCCCACACACAGCCACGGCCTGTTTCCTCATTGTCTCTGACTGCTTTCTTGGCACACAGCAGAGTTAAGTCATTGCCCCAGAGAACACATGGCCCCCCAAAACAGAAAGGTAGACCCCAGCCCTTTCTAGACGAGTTTGCTACCGCACCCACACCACTACCAGCTCAGTGCTCTCCTCTTGGAATGTGATACAAGCCACACCAAGTAAAAAGAAACAGGTGATGCTGGTTTTAATGATGTACTTAATTTAACCTAATACATCTGAAATATTAACACTTCAACACATAATCAGTATGAGAAATTATTACCTTTTTCCTGCTAAGACTCTGAAATCTGGGTGTATTTCACAGTTCCAGCAGCTCTTGATTCAGACACTAAATTTGCATTGGAAATACTTGATCTGTATTTAGATTTCGTAAACTGTACAAGTCAAAAAATAAATCACATATGTTCCAAGCAACTGTGGTTTGCCGAAGTTTTCCAATAACTGGATGGAGTACCAGTTTCTTTAAATTAAGTTTAAATTATTTAAAATAAAGTAAAATTTACAAATTCAGCTCCTTGGTCACACAAGCCACATTTCATGTGCTTAGCAGGCACACTCGGCCCATGAATTGGTGGAAACCATGAGCTGTGGATAATTTGAAAGGTCCTGAAGCTGAACTCAGGGCATGGGATGAGCCTCCTTCTTCCGGGAGTGTCTCTGACACTGACCAGACAGCCTGACCCACTCCCCACCTCCTGCTCTGCTGCTCCAAGGAGTCCTTGCTGCCAGCTTTCTGGAATCCCAATGCACTGGGAGCCCACCTGGATGGTCCCCGCAGGTAAACTCAGGTGGGAATGTCGCAACACCTACAATGACACCTTCTGACAAGTTCAAGGGTAGCCAGTGCCGTGGCACTTAGGATGTGGGGCTGGAAAAGGCCCAGGGCTGCAGAAACTCTCCTCCTCCAACAGATGGGAGAATAGAGGCCAGAGGGGTGGCCCTGCTCAGGTCCAAAGCTCACTGGCAACGAGCTGGGCGCAAGCCCACCCCACCACGCTGGATCTGCTCCCACTATGGCTTTGCAGCTGAGCATCCACGGAATGCTTGTGAGACAGTGGACAGCCTCAGCCTTGAGCTTGGAGGGGTGGAGCAGAGCAAAGAGGCCCACAGGAGAGCAGGGAGGTACCGGTCAGATCCAGGAGCAGCCCTTCCGTTCAATAGGAATAAATGACCTATGGTGTGCCGCTTTGGGGGCCAGAGGGGCTCTGGCCCTGGTGGGGCTCCTAAGCAAAAAATAAACCTCCCTGAGAGGCTCAGAGGTGTCCACCCATCTGCCAAGCCCTGAGCTGGGGCCTCTGGGAAGTGGGAGCCTGTTCAGGGGGCTCTCCCTGCTTGAAGGGACCCCCACTGATGCTGTCTGCACAGTGGCGGCTGCAGGTGGAGTCACGGGACAGCAAGGCCTCTGCAGTCAGGCTGCTCATGTACAAATCCTGGATCTGCCACCAACCAGCTGGGCCTGGGTCCCTCATCTGCAAAGTGGGGATCCTGGCAGCCCCGCAGGCCAGCCTTGTGGGGATTGAAGGAATGCTTGCCTTGCAAAAGATTTGAGGTCTGTACATCAGAGGACCTTGGACCTTGAAGAAAAAGATGCCCACGACTGTGTCCTCTGAGTTCTTTACACATAAGGGGGCAGGGATGTGAGGAGATGAAGTGGCTCAGACTGGTCCAGATTTACATCTGGGCTTTATGGCCTCATTCTGGAGGATTGGGTAAGGACGCACGGGGGCATGAGGAGGCAGGTGACTGTGCAACAGGACGAGGACTTTCTAGGTGCGGGGGTGACACTTCGGTTGCTTAACTGTTTTTTCTCACATATTCCCTGTACCCAGTGGCCCCTGCCCTGGCCCTGGCACTGGGGTGGCCATGGCACAGATGTTCCCACCCACAGGAAGAGGCAAGACTGCAGAAGCCCGAAATCAGAGTCACATGCTTGGCTGCTGAGTCTGAAAAGCCAGATCTGGTACATTTGTCTCCTATTGCTGCCTTAACACGTTACCACAAACCTTGTGGCTTAAAACAACACAAACATATTTGTGTGAGGCAAGACTGCAGAAGCCCGAAATCAGAGTCACATGCTTGGCTGCTGAGTCTGAAAAGCCGGATCTGGTATATTTGTCTCCTATTGCTGCCTTAACACGTTACCACAAACCTTGTGGCTTAAAACAACACAAACATATTCCCACATGGAGCTCTCTTGAGATCAGGGTAGATGAAGGGTCGGCAGGGCTGGTCCTTCTGGAGGCACCTGCGTCCCATGGCTCGGGGCTGCTCCTCCGTCTTCAAAGCCAGCAGCACCTTCCACCTTCTCTCTCTGCTCTGTCATTGCGTCTGCTTCTCTGACCCTGATCCTCCTACCTCCCACTTATAAGGACCCCTGTGATGACACGGGGCCCACCCAGATAATCCAGAATAATCTCCCATCTCAAAGTCCTTAACAAAACTGGGGACAGCACAAGCCACCCCGAGTCCTCCAACGAGGCAAGCCTGGAGTGGGCTCCTCGAGTTGCCTGGGACTCACATCCACCGCCCAGCGTGAGGGGGCTCCAGACTGACACCAGCTCAGTTACAGAAAGGGAAAGACGTTACATCTTGCACACACAGCCTTGGGAGGAGACACACCCACTGCATTAGGTGGGCCCTGAGGGGTGGGGGAGCGCCGGCCAACTCCACCTGCAGCTCTCGGCCTGGGGGCGCTCTTGCTTCTGGAACCTATCCTAGCAGTGTGCCTCCAGCCATGGTTGGCAGGACTCGGGCACAGACGCCCAGCTCCTTGCCCTGGGGGCTCTCTGAGCTGCGGGCTGTACTCACCTTCCCAGTCTCTGGGAAGGGACTCGAGCCGAGCGGGCCTCGGCTGCAGGTGCCATGGTGGTGACTGGCTTGGGCGGATCCTCTCAGCCTGCGTCCCATCCCATCTTCCATCATCTTCACACTCTCCTGCTGGTGTTTCCTTTACTTCTGAAATATATCACCAGCACTCAAATCCTTATCTCAGGGTTGGCTTCCAGGGGCCCACAGAGGCACAGGGACTTCGCCTCTCCTGCTCGCTCCATCCCACACACCTGGGCTGGGCTGCCACAGGGGATGGAGTGCCTGGAGCCTGTGGGGACAGGAGCATGAGGGTCAGTCAGCATGCAGGATGCTCCTCCTTCCTGCAGCCGTGCCCAGCAGCAGAGCAAGCATGGCGGAGCCCACTGCGGGGAGTCTCAGCTGCAGAACGGCACGGCCAGAGGGGCCACCCACTCAGCGACCCCGGGAAGCTTGGGTCACAGACTCAGGGTCTGCTGCCCAAGAGCCCCAGGAGGCAGCCTTGGAGGCAGGGGTTGGACGCTGACCAGGCAGTGCCTTTGGCCACACCTGTGGAGGGAAGGGCCCGAGCAAGGCTGCAATGTCACCTGAATAGGCCTCAGCCGACCCCTGGGAGCACAGAAGCAGGGATGGCCCTTCAGGGGTGCCCTGGAAGGGTGGGAGGCCAGGACTTATTCCCCTTCCCTTTCCTCCTGAGGCAGTCAGTCACTGGCTGCAGCCCAGGTGAGGCCAACAGGGATAGGAAGGAGGGGACAGAGTCTTATTCCGAGCTCCTGGGGCATGTGGGTGGGGTGTGACAGGGTGACTCACAGCCCCCCTCCAAGCCACTCTACCCACGGAGCCAGCCAAAGGAGCCGGGTTGGCAGCGGCCTGCATTGCTGGCTCTGTTTCTCCACATCAATCACTTCTCTCGGGCCCAAATTACCCTTAATCACCTAGTTCCTTCTGCCCGGCAGCTTGGCTCCTCCGGGAGGCCCCATCATTAGTCTGCATTAGAGAATGCCGTTTCCAACGGGCCTTGAAGACGCACCACCGACCGGCTCACGCTGAGGCACCGAGCCCCTGATGGGTGCAGAGCTGCTCCCTCACTCCTCGGCGTGGACCCTGCTGCTGGAGGCTACTCAGGCCCAAGGGGACTTTACACCCCGCACCACACGCCTGACCCCTGCACCTGACTGTAGGTCCTAGGGCCCTGCATCCGTCCCCGCAGCCCACCCTGCCAGATTGCGTGTCTGTTTCCATGGCTCCACATGCATCTGATTGTAACAGCCTGGACAGAAGGGACTTTGCTTCATCAAACCTTTGAGTTTAAAAGCTTTTTCTCACCTGTAACCCAAACCACAGAGCCTGCAGCTAATTCCAGGAACACAATGACTCTTGCTCTCACATTGCACACAAACAGTTAGAGAAAAATTGTTAATCCATATGGCCACTCTTCACTAGCTTACCAACCTGACCTTAGTTGAGAATGACAGGAACTGAGCCTGTGGAGAACGAAGTGTGACACGGGTCAGCTCTCACCCGGGAAGTTCCTTGATGATTAGTGAAACACTCAAGCACGTCGGCACGTCCCCGCTTGGTCGCCATGAATCAGCTTTCCACCCCAGATCCCTACAAAACCCTTTGACAAGCCTGGGAGAGGCAGAGATGGTGTTTGAGACATGAGTCCACCGTTCCTCAGGCTGCCGGCTTCCTCAGTAAAGGCCACCTTTCCTTACACCAGCTTTTTTCTCTCAATTGTTGGCTACCGAGCAGCGAGCAAACAGACCTTTGGGGTCTTGGTAACATGATGAGCACCTGCTGTGTGCACCAGGCCAGGGAGGCAGCAGCCAGTGGAGGGTGAAAGGCCCTGGTGCCCTCAGCCCAGCTCAACCTGGTGCGACAGGTTGCCTCTTTGGGCCTTGGACCCCACATCAGGGCACCTGGGAGGAAGCCTGGGAATCTGCATCCAACCAGCTCTGGGGCCCTGCCCTGCAAGGACTGGCCTACTGGAGATGGCTTCTGTCACCATCCCCATTTATAGATGAGGAGAGGGGCCAAGGAGGGGGTGGCCCCATATGACCCAAGCACTCTGTCCTCCAGGCCCTGACTAGTGCATTGGGAAAGAGAGTCAGCTTTGGGTGTGGGGTGTGGCATAAACCCTAAAGTCCCAGTTCCTCCCTGGGATCCTGATCCCCTCTCCCCCTGTCCGCACCCCAACCAGAGCAGCCCCTGGCCTCTCGTGGTGACCAGGAGGCCTCTGTCCCACTAGTTTACCTCACAAGGGTGGCTATGACTGGCAGCCAGAGCTAAGGCCCTGAACCTCTCCCATCTCATCCCTGGCCCACCACCCTCAGGATCCTAGTCCTGCCTCAGTGCTCCTCTGCTCCTAACACCTGCCCCAGGCACCCTCTCCCTTAACCTCCCCTCTTCAGACCCCATCCCCATCTGAAGCCCCCACCACACTCCACCTCACCTTAGCAAGCCCCCAGCGCCATCCGCCAGCCACGGTAGTGATGAGAGCTGATGCCCCCGTGCTCCCCAGCCTCCTCACAACAGCCCTGGAGGAAAGAAGCAGCAGCAAGCCAGCTCACAGGGAAAACCAAGGCTCAAGGGCATGGGGCACTATGGCTGTGATCATCTGGCTGGGAGAAGTGTCAGGCCCAGGACCCAGAACCAGGACCACTCTGCAATCTTAGCATCCCACCCCACAGGTGCTCACCCCTCATCAACACGAGCTCATAGATGCTGCGGCGAGGACGGACCGACAGACAGACGCCTCACCACTGGCCCTTT
>NW_007728070.1:287931-290902 GCF_000696425.1 Galeopterus variegatus | reverse complement strand
GAGCTCATAGATGCTGCGGCGAGGACGGACCGACAGACAGACGCCTCACCACTGGCCCTTTAAATACGAATCAAAAACAGAAAAAAAGTAATTTTCCCTGATGCAAAAAGGGAAAGAAACTCTTTCTTTCAGCTTTTACTTCGGAGAACTTGTGACTGTAAATCCTTCCACCGCCCCTTTGAGATGTGCGCACATCTTCCAAAAAGCTAAGGAAGCCTCCTGCCAGCTCACAAGCCAGCGATGTCTTTCTCCAGGATCTAGGAGCCATCCTTGTCATTGAAATGTAAGCATCTGGAGAGACAGAGCCCCGGCCCTGGCCCTGCAGGGGACAGTAGCCTAAGTCCGGCAGCACGTTGCTCTGAAACTACCTCCTGTCCTAAAGATATGAGAAGTTTATTTTTCCTTCAGATAAAGCCAATTAGCCTAGCACAGATGGTCACCCCAGTTCACAGGAGGATTTAGGATAAGGTGTCGTGACAAATGGCGCCGTCAGGCCCCCCTGCTTGAGGACTTGCCCCTGTGTACGGGGAGGACCTGTGCACAGGGGTCGCACCTGCCCTGCCACACACGGGCAGGGCCCTTTCTGCCTTAGCAGGTGCCTGTGTGTGCTCACGTTCTGCTGTAGTGCTTTTTCAATGACAGAACTGTTTCCTTTCTCTTCTACCTTACTAGAGTGGGTTTGCAGTTGGCAGGAGATTTTGTGTTTAATGATCTTTCCCCATGAGTCACTCCAACTCGGTATGACTCAGAAGGGCAGGCCAGGAGCAACCGAGTGCCATCGTGTGCCTGAGGCTGTGTCCCTCTTCACATCACCTCCTCTGTTTTCCAGCTGCTAAATAGTTTATTCTTGAGTTTGTCACATGTCCACCCATAGACAGGCACCTTCCCAGAGGAGAGTCCAGGTGCCACTGACACTCCTGGAAAGAACAGGCAGGCCCAGTCACCCGCGGCCCCCTGGGCACACACTCTGGGCACAGCTGCCGGACACCTGCCCACATCTTCCAGCAAGGGGAGGTCAGCCGAGAAGCAAGCCTGTGGTCACTTTCTCATCAGACCAGAAAGTCAACCTCAGCCATAATTTAGGGAGTGGTTATAACATGCTGCTAAGCTGCCTGCAAACTCCTGGTTGAGCTGGGGGTGGGGGGATGGTCTTTAAAGGTAAATGCCCCATGGGTGATTTTAATGACTTTCCATTAATTACTTGCCAGGAAGCCCAAGCTATGTGATCCTGAGCTGGACTGGCTTCTAAGTCTTGTCTTTTCCCTCTGTTTTATTTTTTTAATACATAAATTTTAAGTATGTATATAATTCTCGAGTAGGTGATGCGTGCATGTGGTACAACATAAAGGAGGCGCAAAGCTGATTCAGAGAAGAGTCGGTGTCCCTCCTGCCCCCAGGCTCCTCCCCAGAGGCAACCCCCAGGAGGGTGTTTATGTTCTTAGAGGGATGGGTGAATAGCGGTCCCTTCTGTCACACAAACAGGCCTGTCCCTCCTCACTGCCTGCCATCAAGTTCTCTTCATCGAACTGCAGCTCTGGGTCTTTCTTTCCTTATTAGATTTGTAGAGTTGCCTCATTCTGGGAAAGGCTTCCTGGTATCTGTGGAAGGCAAAATGTCCACTCTCAGTCCCCAGGACCTGTGCCTGTTACATGTTATGTGGCAGGGAAAAGGGGACTTTGCATATGTGATTAGGGTCGTAAACTTTAGAGAGACAATCCTGGATCCCCGTGAGCCTGATGTAATCACATGAGCCCTTAAAAGAGAGGACTCTGACCAGCTTCCCCCTGGAGGCAGGGACATGAGGCTGGGAGGGGGTGATGCACAGGGAATCACAAGACAGTGATTTCCCAATTTTCCACTGGGGTGCAGAGTATATAAACCCATCTACCTAGGGGTAGGGGAGAGGGGGGGTGTAGGAGTCAGTGATTCTTTGAGGATGCAGTGGGCCTGGGGAACATACCATGGCCCGGGACAAAGTCTATTTGGCCACAGAGCAGACAGTGACTATAAATGATTCTCTTTAAAATACTGAATGGGACTGAAATAGAAGACAATGGACTGTGACAAAAGTCTGTCCAGGTGTGTTGACGGACTCCAGCCTTCCTTCCTGTGATATGGGTTAAGTTTATGAAAACTCAGGGAAAGGGCCAGAGGAAACTGTCATCTTTGGTGGGTCTGGACTTTAGGCAGATGAGGGAACAGCTTCATACTGTGCTTTGGAGAGAGATAGAGGATAGAGGGACAAGAGGGGGGTCAGAAAGACCTTGAGGCTGCTTCTTTATGCCAGCAGCTCAAAGCTCCATATTTTGGGATAGTAGCCTCTGAGGCCCAGCACTGACAACAGCCTGGATAAGCAGGAAGCAGGTTCTTCCCGGAGCTCCTGATATGAACCCAGCTGACCAAAACCTTGATTTCCTCTTGTGAGGCCCTGAGCATAGAAACCAGCCAAGCCCTGCAGAGCGTGAGATCATAAATGCGTGTTGTTTTAAGCTGCTACGTTTATTGTAATTTGTCACAGCAGCGGTAGGAAACTGATACAGTGTCCCACTGTCTGGCTTTGTTACAACTACAACTAGTTCACTGGTGCCTACTGATTGAAGTGTAAGCTATTTTCAATCTTTTGCTATTAAGAAAGCTTTGTAATAACTATCCTTGACGTTTGTCTGTGTGTTCGTGTGCACGTGTAGTGGAAGATAAATCCACCTTGAGCCTGAGTTAAGTTCTCCGAGTCACAGAGAAGTCAAAGCACCCGCAGTGTGCCCCTATGCAGAGGCTGCGTCTACACATGGTTGGACCATCCATACCACAGGGGCAGTTGGCTCAGCCAGCTAGGAACATGCAGCCCTGCAGGTGCCGTCTGACTCTGGGAGCTCTGCAGCCCTTCACCTCCCTTGTCCTGAGCAGGCTGCATCCAGGATCTGAGTTGGGGGCCAAGGGTGAGTCAGAGCAGGGGCTGCATCAGGGGCCACCA
>NW_007728070.1:273588-287682 GCF_000696425.1 Galeopterus variegatus | reverse complement strand
AACTATCCTTGACGTTTGTCTGTGTGTTCGTGTGCACGTGTAGTGGAAGATAAATCCACCTTGAGCCTGAGTTAAGTTCTCCGAGTCACAGAGAAGTCAAAGCACCCGCAGTGTGCCCCTATGCAGAGGCTGCGTCTACACATGGTTGGACCATCCATACCACAGGGGCAGTTGGCTCAGCCAGCTAGGAACATGCAGCCCTGCAGGTGCCGTCTGACTCTGGGAGCTCTGCAGCCCTTCACCTCCCTTGTCCTGAGCAGGCTGCATCCAGGATCTGAGTTGGGGGCCAAGGGTGAGTCAGAGCAGGGGCTGCATCAGGGGCCACCACATGGCTGAATGTTCTGGGTTCATTTCTTCCTCAAGCCCAGGAAGGGAGGAGGAGGAAGGAAAGAGAAGCATCGCTTCTTATGGGACGAAGTCCTGAGCGGCCAGGAACGGGGGGTATGAAGCACTGTTCCCATGATGCTGCCCACTGGGCCACCGTGGACAGGACAATTCAGGGGGACAGAAGCCTCTCAGATGTGCAGAGAGAGGAGAACACTTGTCAGTGATGACTTCCTGCCAGTGCTCCAGGTGGGGACGCAGTGATGACTTCAGTCATAGAGCCCAAGGGAGGAATGTCAGCCATAGGCCAAGCCAGGGACCCATGTGGCCCCCTAGAAGCAGGCTTTCCCCACCTGTTTCCATGTGCACTCAGTGCCTGTCAGGTGGAAGGAAGCACATGCCATGACAGGAAGCCCCAGACGGGCCAGTCCCTGACACCCTCTGCCAGCTGCTTCTAGGTGGCTCTTCCCCAACTCGTGGTCCTCGCATAGGAGGGGTCTCCCAGCACCATCCTGGGGTGGGGACAGCGTGCACCCAGGAGCAGGAGAGGCGCGGAGGGGCCAGCCTCAGACAAGCCGTCTGTGTCCTTGACACTCACAGTCACGCCTGCAAAACCAGAGCTGGTGTTGGGCTGAGCTAAGAGACCATTTGTGGCTGGGGTCAGGGCATAAATTCAAGGAGGAAGGAGAATTTGCAAGGAGGAAGGGCACCCGGCTTTGCTCAAATAGTCTGTGTTCTGGGTTGCTGTTTGCTTTAGAGAGAGAAATAACAGAGTGCACTCAAGGACGCTGCCTCTCACTGGCCACCTTGCTACCAGGGCCAAGGCCACCATGGTCTGGTGTCCCACCTNAACTATCCTTGACGTTTGTCTGTGTGTTCGTGTGCACGTGTAGTGGAAGATAAATCCACCTTGAGCCTGAGTTAAGTTCTCCGAGTCACAGAGAAGTCAAAGCACCCGCAGTGTGCCCCTATGCAGAGGCTGCGTCTACACATGGTTGGACCATCCATACCACAGGGGCAGTTGGCTCAGCCAGCTAGGAACATGCAGCCCTGCAGGTGCCGTCTGACTCTGGGAGCTCTGCAGCCCTTCACCTCCCTTGTCCTGAGCAGGCTGCATCCAGGATCTGAGTTGGGGGCCAAGGGTGAGTCAGAGCAGGGGCTGCATCAGGGGCCACCAGATGGCTGAATGTTCTGGGTTCATTTCTTCCTCAAGCCCAGGAAGGGAGGAGGAGGAAGGAAAGAGAAGCATCGCTTCTTATGGGATGAAGTCCTGAGCAGCCAGGAGCGGGGGGTATGAAGCACTGTTCCCATGATGCTGCCCACTGGGCCACCGTGGACAGGACAATTCAGGGGGACAGAAGCCTCTCAGATGTGTAGAGAGAGGAGAACACTTGTCAGTAATGACTTCCTGCCAGTGCTCCAGGTGGGGACGCAGTGATGACTTCAGTCATAGAGCCCAAGGGAGGAAAGTCAGCCATAGGCCAAGCCAGGGACCCATGTGGCCCCCTAGGAGCAGGCTTTCCCCACCTGTCTCCATGTGCACTCAGTGCCTGTCAGGTGGAAGGAAGCACATGCCACGACAGGAAGCCCCAGATGGGCCAGTCCCTGACACCCTCTGCCAGCTGCTTCTAGGTGGCTCTTCCCCAACTCGGGGTCCTCGCATAGGAGGGGTCTCCCAGCACCATCCTGGGGTGGGGACAGCGTGCACCTAGGAGCAGGAGAGGCGCGGAGGGGCCAGCCTCAGATGAGCCGTCTGTGTCCTTGACACTCACAGTCACGCCTGCAAAAGCAGAGCTGGTGTCGGGCTGAGCTAAGAGACCATTTGTGGCTGGGGTCAGGGCGCAAATTCAAGGAGGAAGGAGAATTTGCAAGGAGGAAGGGCACCCAGCTTTGCTCAAATAGTCTGTGTTCTGGGTTGCTGTTTGCTTTAGAGAGAGAAATAACAGAGTGCACTCAAAGACACTGCCTCTCACTGGCCACCTTGCTACCAGGGCCAAGGCCACCATGGTCTGGTGTCCCACCTGTGAGATGCAGACGAGACCAGACACCCTTCAAACTCCCGAGCCCACAGCCCCCATGGCTTCAGGGCAGCATGTTTGGAATCACCAGAGCCAGGGGACAACACAAGCCCTCCAGCCAGAGACTGGGCCGAGAAAATCCAAGAGTCCGCACCTCCCTCACCCTGCCCTGGCCGCAGCCCCTCATCCTGGGCACCAGGCTCTTGCAGTCTCCACCAGGTCCACACCCAGGTCAGACCCAGCCCCTGCTCTGCTCCCATCTCACTGGACAGAAGCCCAACACCACACAGCGGCCCCAGGCCCCGAACAGCTCTGGGCTCGGCACTCCTGCCACCACCCCCTCCTCCTCCGCTCTCACCACACAAGCTGCTTGTGGTTCCTCAAACATGCCCTCCTGCCTTAGCTGTGGCCTTGATAAACTTGCTAAATGAGGCAAATCTTTAAGAGATAAAATGAAATAATCTCTATGACGTATTGTTAGGTTAAAAAAATGAAGGCAAGTGGCGGGAAGAGTGGGTCTCCATGCGTTTGCCTGGAGGGACCACAGGTGGAGAGCCCGCAGCACAGGCAGGAGCCACCACGTGGCTGTCAGGGCGGCTTTGGGCAGGGAAACTTCTGCACAGACATTTTCATACACCAGAATTTTTTTTTTTTTTTTTTAAAGATGACTGGTAAGGGGATCTCAACCCTTGGCTTGGTGTTGTCAGCACCACGCTCAGCCAGTGAGCGAACCGGTCATCCCTATGTGGGATCCGAACCCGGGGCCTTGGTGCTACCAGCACCGCACTCTACCGAGTGAGCCACGGGCCGGCCCGATACACCAGAATTTTTTTACCATGCACATAATTACCAGCTCGGTTTTTGTGATCATGATTTTCATCAGCATAGAGATGGGTATGTTCTTCAACTTTTTATTGTAAAAAATGTCAGACGCACAGAAGATCTGAGAGATTAGTACGATGTGCACCTGTTTGCGCACTGCGTGGATTCAGCCATTATTAAGGGAAAAATTCTCCGTTTTCTTTTGAATTTGCCAGGTGACAAAACACTAAGTCACAGGAAGCATAGCAAGAAGGAGAACTGTGTCCTGGGGACGGTGGGGGCAGGATGGGGTGGGGCAGAGGACGTGGGGATGGAGGGTGGGGTGCGGGTGTGGGGTGGGGCAGGGGTGGACAGCAGCCCCCGGTGCTGCCTGCTGGGCCAGGTGAGGAGACGGGCGGGAGCAGCCCCTCTCCGTGTGAGCCACGCCTCATCTGGGCAGGGGCCCCAGCGGGTGGCCCTCTTAGGAATGCTTATGCACAAGGAGATGAAGGTGAGATTTGTCTCCCAGCCTCCCCCACAGCCACAGTGGGGTCTTCGAGGACTGAGGATGTGTCTGTTGACGACTTCATGAGTCAACCGTGATGTGTCAAGGTTTGGGGGAAATAAGATAAATGCTTGTAATTTCCTTCTCTGCTGAAGTCACAGCGGAGAGAAAGCGGTCTCTCAGGGTGGCAGAGGAGGGAAGGGCTCCACATCCTAACACACTACACTTCAAAGAACTGGGGACTTAGGGGACTGGAGGGGCCATCCTGCCCCAGACCCTGAAGGTGACCGAATTCCAAGTCCTGCGAGGGTGGCCAGTGAGGACCCGCTTCTGTGCCTGGGCAGAGACCGCAGACAACCCTAATTTACTCGATGGGGACAAAAAGAGGCTCGTCCGGGGTTTGTCAACAGTCACAGTCAGACCCAGAGGCCATGGGCAGACGCCTCCGTCTACCGAGCTCTGAGGGTAATGGCCCCCGAGAGGCCAGCCATGAGTCCTGGAGGAAGCGGCTTCCAGGGCTGTTTCACCTCAGCCTGCCAGACCTCCCAAAGCTTTCCCGGGGCCTGAGACACACGCAAAACCAGCCTCACCTCCCTGGAGCTCAATCACCAGAAACTTCAAGGAAACAAAAAATCCACCCAAATAGATTTCCTTAATTACCTGGATGAGTCAGATAAAGGCAGTGCCTGGGCCTTTCCTGACATTTCCCAGCAAGTACCGAGTTGTCCAAACTATCCTGCGGCTTGTCTGGCCTGTGCACACCAGCTCAGAGCTCAGAGAATGATCCCCAGGGCTCCTGGAGTCAGCTTGGCCATACCTGGCATTTCTAGGTTTTGGCAAGCACAGCTCAACCCAGTGTTGTACTCCAGCACCCAACAAACAGGACAGCCATGTCACTGTGGGTGGACCCACTCGGGTGGCTCCTCCACACCAACCTGGCATTTCTAGGTTTTGGCAAGCACAGCTCAACCCAGTGTTGTACTCCAGCCCCCAACAAACAGGACAGCCATGTCACTGTGGGTGGACCCACTCGGGTGGCTCCTCCACACCACCAGGAACTGGGGTGGCCTGGGAGAGCTCTCAGCCTTGTCCAGCTGCCCCTCTTCAGCCCCAGACCACCAGAGGCTCTGAGAGTGGGTTTCCAGCCTCCACCCACTTTGCCCCAGGAGGAAGAAAAAGGCTTAACAGACTGGAGAGGCTTGGACAGACCAAGGACAAGAGGCTGCTGGGCTCTGAGCTGGCACTTGCCTCCATCCCAAGACTGGAGTTTGTCTGGGGGAGGCCAACACTGCCACGTGTCCCGTCTTAGCCATTGTGCAGAAGCCAAACACTGCAGCCAGCCTGACCACACAGACCTCAGAGAGACTAACTGACAAGTGACACCTGCCCAAAGCCCGAGTTGAGGGCTCTGGGAACCAGCACCCAGTGCCTGAGTAAGGGGCCCCAGCCTCCAGGGCAGGGAGTCCCATTTCTTGTGCAGAGCCAAGGGGCAAAGGAGTCTCCAATGGCATTCCAGAGAGAGGGGTGAGGACACCTGCTCTGAGCAGGGTGGGATTGCCAGGGCCCATCCCGGGATCCACAGCCATGGGCAGGGAAACTGCCAGCCCCTGGCACCCCTGATATTTTGCAATCACAGCCTGTTTTCCCTGGCAGCACCTCTACCCTTAAGGCAGTGAGGAGGCGGTGGCAGATAAGCCTCAAGACCTGTAGCGACATGGGACAGTCTGGCAGCCCACAGCCACCTCCTCTCCCTGGCAGCACCACAGCTTCACTTCACTGAGACCCATCTGGCTGGGGTGACCACCAGTGTGATCCCTGTACTGAGGGCCAGATGTATGACCAGCCTCCTTGGGCTCCTGCTGCAGACCCCACTTCCCGCCAGCTCTGCAAGCCCTGGCATCCCCCGAGCTCCCCCCAGTCCCCCAGGCAAGCCAGGCCCGTCTGCTGCTTGCCACCCAGCCCCCGCCTGACCAGAAACCGAGGGAACCCGTGTGGGAAGACAGCATAGGGTGTACCCTCCAAACAGCAGCGGGACAGAATGGGGTGTGCCCTCCGGCCAGCAGCGGGGCAGCAGTCCAGGATTTTCAACAGCAACTGCCATCTGTGACAACTGCTGGGGTCGTCTTTAGGCAAAGGCCCTCAGCAGATGCCAATGACTGGAGTCACACCCCACAGTCCAGATGTGGCAGATGACATGTGGCCATTTCAGAGCAGCTCTCAGCAGATGTATTAGTCTGTTTCTGTTGCTTATAACACAATACGTGGAACTGGGTGATTTATAAAGAAAACAAAATCTATTGCTTACAAAGTCCAGGGAACACATCTGGTGAGGGTCTTGGTGGTGGTGACAGTGACCCAGGGGTCTCACGTGGCAGAAAATGGCAGAGCAGAGAGACCAATCTCTACGTACTCTTCGTTTAAAGCCCTCAGAACCACACCCACGGTCACCATTATTAATCCAGTTACTAGGCACGGTCCTCAGAATCCAATCACCTCTTCAAGGTCCCACCTTTCAACTACCATAATAGGATTTCCCACCCATAGCAGTTACAGTGGGAATTAAGCTTCCAATACATGAACGTTGGGGGACACGATTCAATCAATCCACAGCAGCAGAGTCTGTCCCACAACAGGCCACATTAATGGCCATGGCCCAGGTCACACGGTGGGGCCCGCTGCAGCCAGGGTCCATAGGTCCTTGGCCGCACCCACAACAAGGCATGCAGCCCTTCCCTCCTGTCTAAAACCAAGCTGCAGGTGGTTCTCTGTGACTGCATTTCCTGCAACAAATGCTGGAACCTGCCAGCACCACGAGCAACCTGTTTCTGTGCTAGTTTCCAGGCCCCAGGAGCAGCTCTCCACCCCAAAAAGTCCATTAACCCTAACCCTAACCCTAACAGGGCCACACCACCTCTGTGCAGCCCTGGCAGAGACACCCAAACACTCACGGAAGATCCCTGTGTGACCCCATGAGGGGCAAGTACCAAGAAACTGGGGGTGTCCCCAATGGGCTGAGTGCATTTTCCCCTGTGCCTTCCCAACCTGACAATGACCACCACCTCCACCTATTGACTCTCAGGACTAGAGTGAAGTGAAAATAATTTCATTTTAAGAAACAGTTTTGGGGAATTAGTTTAATCAGAAATGTTTGCTCCAGAGTGGCAAGAAAAGCCAGGATTTGGGAGTCAGTCACGAATGAAATTTACACGAGAGCTGCCCCTGTTTAAAGGAGAACATCAGTCATCCTCCCTGTTGACCCACAGAGTCGTCTCCTTCCTCAAGTGTGTTCCCAGAAAGCAGAGCTGGCCTTTGGAAGCTGAACTAATGGGCAAACTTTCCATCTTCCTAAAATAAGTTCAGCTCCTGCTTAGTTCCTGTGACACTGACTTGAAAGCTGAAAGGGTCAGCAGCCCAGGCACCACCTCTGTGGCTCACGTGGCTGCCACACCCCTGGCCTGTGGCACCATTGAAATCGTAACCGTCCCAGGGTTTTAAGAGACTCAAGGAGATAAGATCAATGGCACAAAGTGGCGCAGGACACCTGCCATCCCATGGCCCTGTAGAAGCCTGATCCTAAAAAACAGAAGGGGCAGGCAGCCACTGTGGGGCAGAGGCATTGCTGGAGCTGGGCTGAGTCCTCCATGGGAAGGGATCTTCAAAGCCACATCACTAAAGCCTCCTGCGACCAAGGGGTCGAGCTCCACCCAGACAAGAGCCTGAGAGGACTGTCTGCACGCTGCCTGGCCAGACCCTCACCCCACTCCCCACTGCCCTCAGCTATCTGCAAATGCACCCATAGGAAGCCATTTGGGGCTTCCGGGGGCCACAGGGGTGGCAGGGCTGCTTGTCTCAGCAGGGAAAAAGGAGGACACCCCTCAGGTTTGGAGAAAGTGACAGAGGGGGAGGCGGGTGCCCTGGGCTCGCACGCGCAGAGCACAAAGCCTGGCTCCCCACCTGGTATAGCAGTCCCGTGCCTCAGTTTCCCCACCTGCAATAGGGATAACAATGGCACACCGTGCGGTTCTCTGTGAGGAACGGATGAGGTGGTGCTCGTGAAGCGCAGATAGGGCCACCGGCATGGAGCGGCAGCAGACCCTCCCATCTCCTGACAGCACACGTCAGGACACAGCTGAGACCCTCAGCTCTTGCAGTCACCTTTTGCCAGCTGGACAAAGGTCCTCCCAGCAGGGCCTGGTTCTTGATGACAAAGAGGCTATGACTGAAGTCTTGGAGGGCCACATATCCTGTGACCGGCAGTAATGTGAGGCTCATCTCTCCCACGAGATTGGAAAATCAGAGGATGATAAAAAGCAGCTCAGCCTGACACCCCCTACTCTGATAAGAGGCAACTTGAGAACAGCACTAAAGGCAGCATCTCCCACTGCGGTCCTCGCACTAGAGACCCCTCGATGAGGGCTGGCCCTGCTCCAGAGCCTGTGACTCAGCAGAGCGGGTGTTGCGTGTGCTGCCCACGTGCATGTGTGCATGCACATGTGTGCCTGTGTTGTGTATTGTGTGCACGAATGCATGTTCTGTGTGTTGTGCACGTGCTGTGTGTGTGCACGTGTGCATGTGCACAACATGTGTGCCTGTGTCCTGTGTTGTGTGTGCATGTGTGCATGTTCTGTGTGTTGTGCACATGCACATGTGTTGTGTGTGTGTGCATGTGCACATGTGGGGAGAATATGCACTTGGCAAGTTCCCAGGCAATGCTGAGGCTGCTGATATGGGGGCTGCACTCCAAGAATCTCAGGTCTGTCAGAACTTCAACCCTCCTCCTCTTCCTGGCCCAAGCATATGTTGAGCATGTGAACGAGGATCCCAGGACAGCATGGCTTCTCAGAGCACAAATGCTCAGAAGAATCTGTCCGCCGAGGCAGGGGGCAGTGAAATTGATTCCTGCGTGCCCTTACCTGGGAATCCTCTGCACCCACAAAAGCTGTGCCTGTAGAACCAGGGCCTGGGGTGTCCCCTCGGCCATCACTCTGAGTCACTCCCTGCCTCTGCAAACCCAGACGAGCACCCTGCAGTGACAAGTCCTCCCTGCCTCCTGCTCAGGCAGCATACAGTCAGCAGGAGGCAGCCCAGAGGCAGATGTGACCCTGTGGAGCTGGGCTGGCCCCATGTTTTAAGGCAAATCAAGCTGCAGCCCAGGAGGTAATCCAGGCAAAAGGAGCAGGATCATCACATAAAATACAGGAAGCCCAGCTAAATTTAAATTTTAAATAAACAAACAATAATTTTGGAACATAAGTATACCCCACACAATATTTGGGACATACATATAATGCAAAAGTATCAATTGTTTGTCTGAAGTTCAGATTTAACTGGTTGTCCTGTACTGTTAGACATTAAATCTGGTAATTCCTAAAAGGAGCCAAAACCCCCATGGCCAGTCAGGAGTGATCAGCGGCCAGGACCAGCATTCTGCAGTGTCCTGCCTTCTCTGGGCTGCTGACCCAGCCCTGCAGGTGACATGGTAGGGACTGCGGTAATAACAGCAGGGCAGGTAATGTGAGGATCAACAGAGCTGACCACAGAGCCACGAGCATGAAAGTGGGATAAACACCCTGCCCCCGGCTCATCACAATGATTGCTCAGATGCCCCATCTGGAGAATGGACTTTCTTTCAAAATGCGAGAATGGCCCCCTCAGGGTGGGTCAGGTGCCAAGGGGACAGAAACACCTCCACTTGGTTCCTGCCTGCAGGGTTGAGACCAGAGCTGCTGTCTGGGTGCAAACAGTGGGTGGGAAATGCCCCCTACAGGTACAATGTGTTGGCTGCAAGCTGCAGTGGCCAGGCCTGGGGACACGCCGCATCTGGTCGCCTTCAGTCTTCAGGTTCCCCCAAAGCTCAGCTTCTAGCTTCTCTAAGACTAAAAGTTTCTTTGGTGAGAAGGGAAATAATTAAATTAGATCCTTAACCACATTAATTTTCCCCAAACAGGAAGAAAGCAGATGGCGAGGATATAAGATGTGTTAATCAGGCAACAGCCTCTCCTGCCTGGGTGCGTCTGGAAAGCGCCTCTGTGAGCCAGAAAAGACACTGGGCCCAGAGCAGGAAGAGGTGAGACTCAGTGGTGCTGGATCAGAAATCTCCCCTGCCCCAGATGGCAGCCACTCAGTCCCCAGACACCTCACCCGCAAGGACAACACCGATGTCCTCAATGTCCAGAAGTCCGGACCAGGCCCAGGGAGATACCTGTGGTTGAGTAGGTGGATGTGGGCAAACGGGACGCATAGCCTCCCAACTACAAAGGCCACGCTCTTTATCCAATATGTGAGGTGCTGGGCGTGAGCCCCAGCATGTGTGGCAGAGGTAGAACTCCACTTCGGTTGCAGAGACTCAGTCGAGGGGAGGATGGTGTGACCAAGGGCATGTATACACACAAGCATGTGTCTGACCAAAGCCTTCTAAACACTTCTACCACTGGACCCAGCTCTCATGTCAAGAACCAGGTGTCCCCTTGGGAGTGGAGGATGGGCACTCTCTGGTTAGCAATAGTCACCTCTTTCCAGAGATGACATCTGCTCCCAGGCAAGAAACCCCACTTGGTCAGAACTCAGAGTTGGTCTGGGACGATGCACACTAGCCAAACTTACACAAGACTGATGTATAAACTGGAAGGCTTATATATTCCTTGAACACAGAAGAGCCTTTCTAGGGTCTGGGTGTTTCCCACCTGGGATCCAAGCCCCCTGTTCCTGTAATCAAGATACTTGGGAGGCCGTGTCCATCTTTGGAAGGAGATTTGGGCAACATGGGTCAGAGAGAGAGGGTCATTCGTGTCATCCCCATGAGTGAGGAGATAAGCTCATCAGGTGGTCACTGTCCACCTCACGTGTGCTGGGCCCTGCCGGGAAGGGGACAGTGGTGCCAAACCAAACCCAGCCCTGGCCCCTGTAGCCAACGGACGGCTGGCAGGGAAGATGAACATCAAGCAATTGTCACCAGGGATTTGAAGTGACAGCGTGCAAAGTGGACCCCACAAAACCCCTGCTGAATGAGAAATACAGACCTGTGACCATGGGGACAAGGCAGACCCTCTTGTCTGGGCAGTGACCTTGGAGCCGAGAGCTGAAGGTCAGGCAGGAGAGAGACAGGTAACAGGGGTGAGGAAAGGCATTTGCAGTCCACGGGGCTGAGGGTGGTTTGCAAGGGGAGCCCAGGGGAGAGTCCCCAGGGACAAGAGCAGGCCAGGCCTGGTGGGCCAGGAGGGAGGTGGGAAGGGGTTGATCAGAGCCAGGCCTCTGGGGACTGACCCCTGTCTTCACCGTGGCGCCATGGGCAGGTTACTCACCCTACATGCTCCTTTCAAAACAGCATGACGGATGCAGCCTCTTCAGAAAGGAGGGGATGTGTGGGGTGCAAGCCTGTTTCCTGAGCCCAGCATGGAGCCCTTGGGACAGCACACCCACCCAGGTTCCAGGAAGAGCAGGTGGACCGCTCCAGCCGCCACAAGCTGAGTGTGTGTCTCCATGGGGACACAGCCCAGGCTGGGGTTTGGCACCCCCAGGTCTCCTCACCCAGGTGCCTGACTTCATGCCATCCTCTCTCCGTAGGTAGAGAGCTTTACTGTTTCTTTCTGATTACAAACAATATATCACTTGTTACACCTTCTCACTTAATTTTTTGAATAGGCAACTCATTCATGAGGTTTAAAAACTACCTCATACAAAAGAGTACACAAGAAAGGTTCTCCCTGCCCTCAGGAAAGGTTATTTGTCGCTTACCTTTCATGATACAGAAACATAGACGACAGACAGAGATGGGGGCTGGCTGGTTAGCACACAGCCTTATAACCTCCAGGTCAGGGGTTTAGATCCCCATACCGGCCAGCCACAAAAAAGATAGATAGCTGCTAGCCTGACAGACAGACCTCTCCTCCAAGCTCTCCGTTCCTTATGCATCATCTTTTGATACTTTCTTACTTCTCTCCTCCAGGCCTGACTTCTCCGAGGCTTCCTCCTCCCCCACAAGCGTGTGCACACTCACATGTGCTAATCCCACCCCGCCTCACACCTCTGAAGGACGCTGCTCCTCCCACCAGCCCCCACCGTCTTCCACAGGAAGGACACTGGAGCCCCTGGTGTTCTGCCACCTGCAAGCACTCCACACTCTCCCCAGGGCAGTGGGAGTTTGGGGCCCCAATCTCGTCACATTGCTCTATTTGCTGCGTGCAGGTTAAATTTGACCCTGAGCACCCACTGTCAAGAAGAAGAGGAAACTCCACATCTTTTATATGGGGAGGCCCCTACCCATCTCATACCTCCCCCAAGGTCACCCAAGAGCCCTGGAGGTCTGGGTGGCCCAGAACATCCAGAGAAAGCCCTCTTGTCTCAGTCAGCCCTGCCAGCAACCAGGCCAGAGTGGGGGCACTCTGGTGTCTGAGCCATAACTGGATCCAGGGGGCCTTGTGCACTGAGATTAGGAGCATGGGCTCAGGGGCAGCCTCCCACTGCGCCCCATGTCCTCTCTGAAGTCCTGCCACCCTTGGGCTGTCCAGATCCCCAGGGAAGCCCTCTTCTCTTCCTCCTTCACAATAAGATCTCATGTCTTCCCTTCTGTCTATGCAGCTGACTCCCCAGACTACAGGTCCCTTAAGGAGAGGGACCAGGTCCAGCCTCTCTACCCCTGTGCCAGGCATATAGTAGGTGCTCAATAAACAACTGCTGAATGATGCCCAATGACTACCTCCTTCCCAGCCAGCCATGTTTTCGTCCCCAGACAACACCCTCCCCATAACAGAGGAGTGTGTTTCCAGCAGCTCTCTGCTCATTGGCTAAAAGGGATTTTCCTTCAACCTAGAATCTCATGCTTGCCTCAGACCCACACACATAATCTCTATCCAGCTGCATTTCATTTTTTAACCTTGTTTCTCCCATCTTATTTTGAATCCGATCATCCTGAATAATTTCCTGGGTGGCCCAGTCACCCGTGCAGGATTACAAACCCAGTCAAGGGTCAGGCATTGCTCTGAAGCCTGTTGCTGATTCACCAGCACCGAGAAGCTGAGAATACAGTCACAGTGGCCACCCAGAAGCTCAGCCTCCTCTTGGGTTCCAGATTCCTTACTCCTGCCAACGCTGGCTCCAGCTGGGCTCATATATTCATAACAACAAGGGAGTCAGCCGGATCACTGGGTAGTAGGCAGAGTCCTAGCAGATGACCACAGCGTTCAGCCCATTCTGATAGCCCGTATGGACGTACCTCATGAAGCAGTTACTGGGAGGTTTCAAGTAAAAAAGACATGGAGAAGGAAGCTTCCTTTTGCCCAAATCATCCAACCTGTCTGACTGCATCGAGTCTGCCTGACACACATTCCAAGATCTGTCTGTAATGAAAGGGATCAGGTGTCTGTGGACCATTGCAGCTGGTGGAACATGGTTTTGGTACGGTGGTCACATGGTAGGCACACAGGGAGCACAGAGAGGGCCAGCCCAGCCTCCAGGAGCTCCCAGTGCAGTGAGAAAAATAAACACAGGCACAGGGGACCCCCCCAGCCAGCACAGCAGAGGCCGAATGCCATGAGAGAGGCACAGAGAGTGACCAGCACTGCCCTGTGAGGCACCAGGGAGGCTTTCTGCAACAGGAGGCTCTGGATTGGAGAAGAGTCTTCCCTGGCAGCGGCAGGGTTGGGGATGAGCTGAGAGCCTAACCCAGCCAAGAAGCAGGGACCCCAGGTGTCCAGGGACCAGTAAGGAAACAAATAATTTTGAGGGCTCCGCCGCCGACCACTCCACCGCCGACCACTGTGGGACAACCCCTGTGCTGCGTGGTTGTGGGCTGTGCTTCATTCTGGCCTCGGCACACGTGGGTCAGGGCCGAGGACAGGCGCCCAGGCCCAGCTGGAATAACGCCCAGCCGCATTGCGGCTCCACACAACAGCTGCTGGCCCTGGGCACCTCACAAGCCTCAGGGGGCCACATCTCCACTATGACATTATGGGGACCCCATCGCCAGCAGCCGCCTTCACAGATGGGGAAACTGAAGCCCAGGTCCCAGATGGCTAACAGAGCAGGATAGGCTGGCCAAAGCCTGCACCGGCCAAGGGGCAGTGCTCACCAGAGTCGGCTCCGACTGGGTACTCAGCGGAAGCCCGAGTGCCCAGCGCACGCCCAGTTCTGGGGCCCGGGGCGCGGGGGCAGACCGCCCCGGGGACAGCCGACCTCCACCAATACCCCCACGAGAAAGGGCCACTGCTGGCCCCCGTCGCACGGAGGAGAGCACCGAGGCCTAAAAGGGCTCAGAGTTTTGCCCCGCTGGAAAGTGGCAGAACCAGGAAGGGGACCCGGAAGCCGACCCAGGAGTCTACACCCGCGTGGAGGCTGAGAGAGACACTGGGTGGGCGTGGCTGGGAAGGGGCGTGGCGGGCAACGACCCTCATTGGATGCCGCTTTGCGCTCCTCTCGGGACCGCGCCCCTACCTCGCCCCGCCCCCGCCC
>NW_007728070.1:272404-273465 GCF_000696425.1 Galeopterus variegatus | reverse complement strand
CCCGCCCCCGCCCCGTCTTCCCCGTCCCTCCCCCCGGGCTCCCCAGCGGGAACCGCGGTCCACGCCCACCCGTGTCAGGCTGCGCGCCCACCGCGGCAGCGAGCAGGCCGAGGCCGGCGGGCCCGACGCAACCCCGTGCCCAGGGGGTCCGGCCCCCGGGGCGAAGGCCGGCTTGAGCCGCGCCCGCGGGAACTGCGGTCGTCCGGCTTTGTGTGTTGCAGTTTTTTCTCCTCAACAGCTTCGTTGACACGTGGTTTACATACCCAGCAAGTCACCTCTTTAAAGTATACGATGCGGGGCTTCATTCAGAGTTGAGCGACCGCGGCTGCGACCTGATTCTAGAACATTCCACCACCTCGAAAAGAACCCCGCGCCACTGGCGGGTCCCCGTCCCGCAACCACACGTCCACTTTCCATTGCATGTGCCTGTCGCGGACATTTCACGGAGAGCATTCGCGGTGACCTTTCACGCACTCGTCTGGGTTCTGTGACTCAGCACTAGGGCTGTGCGACACGACGCGTTGTGTGGTCTCAGAGGGGAAGGCTGCTTCAGTCTTCTTGCTGTCGTGAACAGTGCCGCTATCGACGTCGCGTGCACGTCTTCTGTGCGCGTCTGCTTTGTCCCTCCTCCACAGGCAGCTGCTAGTGGAATCGCTGTGTCATATGACGACTCCGTGTTGACTCCTTTAAGAAACTGACCGGCTGCTTCCAAACCGGCTGCACCGTGTCACACTCTCCCCAACAGCACGTGAGGGTTCCGAGGTCTCCGCACGCTCCCCCGCACCTGTTCCCGTCTGACTGGTGCCAGCCATCCCGGGGGTGCGAGTGGGTCTCATTGTGCTTGGATTTGCCTTTCCCGATAGCTGATGACGCTGAGCACCTTTTCGGGCGCTCCTTGGTCGTCCGTATGTCTTCTTTGGAGAAATGTGTATTCAGATCCTTCGCGCACATTTTAGGTACCCCTGAGCCAGTCTCGCGCACCCAACCGGCAGAAGAGGGCAGGGCCCGCGGCGCCGATGAGTCGCCCTCGACCGCGCTGCGCGGCGAGACGTGACCGCGCT
>NW_007728070.1:252993-271404 GCF_000696425.1 Galeopterus variegatus | reverse complement strand
CCCCTCCCCCGTGACATCTCTGCCCCTTTTTCACACCCCCACGCCTGTGACACCCCTGCCTCCTCCCTTTGTCTCTGCCTCCTCCTACATTCTCCTCACCGCCGCCCCTCCCAAAGCCCTGATGACTCTTAAAACACCCCCCCACACACCCTGCACCCTCTTACCTCTATCCCCCACGTCTGCCCACTTGGGCGGCCCCTGTCCCCCACCTCTTTCCTCCCTGCTTACCTGCTGTCTTGCCCTCTTCCCACATGCCACCCTTCCTCCACAGGTGTGAACCGACACTTCCACATGATTTGTATCCGGGACAAATTCAGCCAGAACATTGGGCGGCAGGTTCCCTCCAAGGTCATCTGGGACCATCTGAGCACTATGTACGACATGCAGGCACTGGTGAGCTGGCTGCCCTCCCCAGTATTGGGGGGCAGTGGGGAGACAAGAAACCCATGCCTTGTTCTCCAAAAGTCAGACTGAGCTGGCAGGAGAGCATCCTCTCACGCCTCCTGGGGGCCTGCTGGGCAGAGCAGCAGGCAGTGCCACCTCGAGGCCCCGTCCCCAAGAACTGACATCCTGAGGGGGACAGCCATTAAACAAGAGGGCCCCAAAGAGTGTTACGAAAAACACAAACCTAGTGATGATCGTTGGTTAACTTTTCGGGGAATCTACTTTAGATGGGGTGGTCAGCAGAAGTCTACAGGGAGGTAACTGGAGAGCTAAGACCCTGGGGAGGGGAGGGTGCAGGGTCCCAGGCTCTTAGGTTGTTGTCTGTCTTCTGGAGGCCCTAGAGGTGCATTAGGTGGAGCATGACTTCATCTGCATCGAGTTAAGATGAGCATGGCAGCTTCTGTGGGCACTAGGCAGGCGGGGCCCAGTCCTCACAGAGCTCAGGGCTGGCAGTGTCTGGTGGGCAAGCAGGTTAACAAGGTAGCCAGGGTAGCCCGAGGAGCTGGCAGTGTCTGGCAGGCAAGCCGGTTAACTAGGTAACCAGGGCATCTGGAAGAGACAAGTGGGTGTTCCCAGCAGAGGAACAGCAGGTGTCAGAGCCCTGTAGTAGGAGGAGTTGCTGGGTTCAGAAGCTCAACAGCACGTGAACCTGGACGGTGGAGTGAGAGTCAGGTGACCAGAAGGGGTGGGGGCCTGTGCTGGTAGAGGGAAAGTCTGCCTCTTTCCCAGCTGGACACAGGGCTCAGCGGTCCTCCCCAGGAGCACTGGTGCATGCCGTCGGGGCAGATTTGCAGAATGCTCACCGTGACATTGAGGACATTCTGCGTGAAGTGCAAAGTTTGCACCAGGTGATCAGGGCCTAGTAACCCAAAATGCAGCTGACTGCTGAACTCAGGATGTCCCCTGGAGCAGTCTCGCCCTGCCAGTGCCTTGAGTGCGTCAGTCGCCACCCTCAGGGTCAGCAGCTTGCCGCATCATGTTGTGGTGTCACCTGTGGGGAGAGGGCACCAGAATGGAGAGAGTGTTGGTGCGGCAGAGTACTTGTCCTAAGTGAAGACAGCTAGCTCTGAGGCCTGAGATGTGCTTATGGGGCCGCGAGGAACCCCGAGGAGCACACAGGATGCTCAGGGTCTTTAGCCCCACGTGGTGGCTTTTCTTCCTATTCCTGCAGTGGCCTATAACATCAGTAAGGACTGGGCAACACTACAGCACCTCTGTGTGGCTGGTGTCCGAGTCACTTGGGCCACCCCCAGAGGTTGGCCAGCGGCCCAGGAGGTTTTGATGAGCACACTCATGGGCTGACCGCCTGGCTTCACACAGCACCACATTACCTAGAGGGAGCCCCTGTCTCCTGAGTCACCTCCCTGCCCAGGGGCTCTCCCCATCAGCTCACTTGCCCTTCACCTGGAGGTCTTGCATTCCCAGGTCTCTGTCCCTTCTGGTCTGCATAACATGCAGGACAGGCAGACCCAGGAGGCACTCGGTGACCTGGTTGCATCTGCCTGCACCTGCCTGCCTTCCTCACTCGGTTGTGTGTGTGTGGCTTTCCTGGCCCACATCGTCAGTGTCTGTGGGCTCCTGCCATGTGGGTGGGAACTGGAGGCACCTGTGGCCTTTCCTTGGGGCTGTCGCTTTGCCTCGGTGAAAGCACACTCACAGTGAGAAAGCCAGCAGTGGGGAACTGGGCAGGGCCTCTCGGTTGTGCATGCCTGCAGGGTAGGCCCCTGTCCTCAGGCCTTCCCAGCAGTGCCAGCCTGTCATTCCTCTCTCTCGTGGCTCCTTGCAGCTGGCTTGCACTGGTCTTGCCCTCCCCAGGTCTGTCTTGAAAGCCCAGCATGTGGTGGGCTCTGCAGTGGGCTTCACCCCGTGCCCCACCCACCTGTAGCCTCAACAGTCACGTATGCTAGTGGGCTGCTCCTTTAGTGACTTACTGAAATCACATTTTCTTTTTTGTTTCTTAAAAAACAAAATGCTGTATTTGACATCAGCATGAGTCTGAGATTCTTCCATTCCCAAATCCAGAGAGGAACTTCGTTCTTCCAGAAGAGATCATTCAAGAGGTTCGGGAAGGTGAGACTTGGGCACCAGGGAGGACTTGGGCCAAAGGTGGGATGTCAGGGTGAAGGTCATGGGCACAGACCCTGCCCCCCCCGCGCTTGGGAGGTCTCGGAGGCCCGCAGGACTGGAGAGGATTTTGTTCAAGAGCAGTCACTGGTGGATGCTGAGGTCTGTGTAGGCGGTCCCAGCGTCACCACCATCGTGGGTTCCCAGTGAATGTGAGCTGTCTCCTCCACAGGAAAAGTGATTATTGAAGAGGAAATGAAAGAGGAGATGAAGGAAGACGTGGACCCCCACAATGGGGCTGACGATGGTATGTGTAGGGCTTGTCCTGCTGCCCCTGGCGCCTGCAGGGCACGGTGTCCTGTCTCCCCAGCCACGCAGGGCACCGCCAGGTGCACATAAAGTCAAGAGTATGGAGGGTCCAGTTGAAGTTGGGCATGGTGCAGTTCTGAGTGCAGGATAGATCCTGGCAGTGTTCCCTGTATAGCAAAAGAAAAGGCAGAGCCAAGTGACAGTTCTGTGTTGTGGGGGTGGGGGTCTGAGCCCATGGGGTCTGGCTGCTCCCCGGCTTGAACTTGAGCGTGTGATGCCCTGAGGCTCTCCCAGCAGGGAAGTCCACAGGAGGCCAGGCCCTTTTCAGCTGTAGTAGGGCTTGCAGCCCTCAGGGAAGCCGTTTGGGTCAGAGGGCTACGTGTATAGATAGATTTTTTTTTTGATTGAACAGAAAGGTGAAATCAGATTCTGGATATTCTGCTTTCAGCCAGATGATTCTGTTTCTCAGTTTTTTCATCTTCAGGGAGCTTGGGGAAAGCAACAGAGAAATCCAGCAAAGAGAAGGAGAAGAGCTCCTCAGACCTGGGGTGCAGAGAGGGAGGTGACAAGCGCAAGCGCAGCCGGGCCACGGACAAGGTCCTGACCGCCAACAGCAACCCCTCCAGCCCCAGCGCTGCCAAGCGGCGCCGAACGTAGACGCCTCAGCCCAGGCAGGAGCAGGGAAAAGGCCATGTTCACTGAGGGGTGGTCCCAGCACCAGCCCACAGCCCACAGCCATGTCATCCCGGTGCTGTGAGCCATGCTGCCTGCTGCTCCTAGGCTTCCAGGCAGATGTGGATGGCCACCTTGTGTCCAGGGAGACTATCTGGAGCACTGATGGACATGAAAGACCAGGATGGACCCCACTCTGATGTTGAGGGCTCTGAGTCGAAGTTCTGTGTTCTCTTGAGCACAGGCTTCTTGTGACACTGGAGGAGCTCCTGTGCTGAAGCGCTCGGCTACACGCTGCGTGGAGGAAAGGGGGGGGCATGGGGCCAGCAAGCAATAAGAACTCTGTCCCCACACTCTATCCTCAGAAGGAGCCACCAGTCTCCCTACGTGGCTCAGTTCTGTCCACTCGCTGGTCCCCATGAGCCTCTATACTGACTGGGACATCAGGAGAGCGTGGCCTGCTGTCACCCACCTGCCATGCGCCGGGAGCCTCCCTCCCCACCTGGGAAGCTAAGAACTGGATATTTCACCTCATTCACTTGTACTGTAACAATGTATATAATATGGTTGGTATTTCACTATTTAATTTTTAAGAAGCCTATTTTACTAGTGTTTTATATGTAAAGAATACTGCAGAAGCTGAACCTGTGTTGTATTTTTTCTGAGATGTTTTGTTTTAAGGTAATGACTGCTGAGATACTTTTTGCTCAGTTTTTATATGCCAGATACAGAATTTGTAGCGGTTATTTTTGTATTATCTAGTAACTTGCAAACAGACCAGGTGAGTAAGCGGAGGGAATGCACAGCCCCACGTCAGCTGAAGTGCACTCTCATTTGACTGCAGAACATTAAAGCACAAGAAGTCAACCTGGAGTTTTGTGATTTGGTTAACAAAATAGGTGAACTTGCCTCTAATAGGAAGTTTCATTTTTCCAAGATTCATAACTAAAGTGTACACTTAGATGATTTATTAACATTCACTTGATGCAGTGTATAAACATAGTAACATTCTGAGTGTTATTTTGTTGAAAGTGACAAGCACTTCAAACACAAAATGTTAGCAGAGCAACACGATGTACGTGTAGATGCTCCAAGGCCATGGAGCTGCGTGCCATCCAGCTTCTTCCTGCCGAGATGCTTCAGACAGGTGGAATCTTCACAAAGTGAAGTCCAGCCACTCCCATCACCACAAGAGGATGCACTGTGTCCTGGCCATTCAGCACGCCCCTTCTGTCCATCCTGACTCCCTGCAAAGGGACTGAATTTCTTTCCACACGGTGGAGCCTCCCAGCATCTGGGGGGGTGGCACTTGGGAATGCCCATCTTGAGGCACCAACTGAAGAGGCAAAGCCAGGAACCTGGTGTGGTGAGAGCACCCAGGGTGGGGTCCAGGCTGCTCTGCACCAAACCCACTGTCACTTCCAGGATGGGACAGTCCAGTGGCCCTGAACAGACCATTGGCACTGGCTTCCCTGGCACAGGAATAGCGTCTTGGTTGGTGCATCTGTGCTCACCCAGCAAGCAGCTGGTCTCCAGCCTGCCCGCGCCACACTCCACAGTTTGACCAGCTGCTTGGAGGGGCCCTATGGGTCCCCTTTCTGTAGAGCCTAGACAAACCCACACCTTCATCAGGAACATCCTGCTGCCGGCACTGCTCCATTCTGAGATGGAGTCCCATGAAGCCTGCTGCTGTCCCAGCACAGGAAAAGCCACACTCTCCCCAAACACTCAGACCTGCAGCAAGTTCTAGGAACTGACTTGGGGGGGATGCTCCCTTCCCCTTGGCTGAGAAAGGGTGGGTCTCTTCTCACCCTATGCCTTCTCTCCTATGCAGTCAGCCCTCAATGCCTGCTCTGTGCCAGCTGCCACTGCTGGCGTCGTGATCCCTGAGAAACCTGGCCCTTAGGGAGTCCCGAGATAGCCACAGGTTGGGGGCAGATAGCACTGCAGGGTGGTGTGAAACAGCATCTTCAGTGACCTCAGAACCTGCTGGAAAAGGCTAGTCAGTAGTTCAAATCTGCCTCGTTTCAGTTACCTTAATATTTTGCTGCACTTCAGGAGGGCAAGCCCATCAGGCAGATGAGCAAGTGTCACCCCCACTCCCCGAGCGTCCTGTTTCCCAGCCCTCATGACTCATGTGAACTTCTTGGCTTCCCTGTGGGCAAGTCCCACCCACACTCCATGCTGGCATGTGAGGATGCTCAGGTGACTTCAGAAGCCCTGGGCACTGTGACCTTGAATCCTGGCAAGACACAATACTCACCCTCTCCTGTTCTAGGGGTCTCATCTGTATCTTAGAGGTTTTATGTAATGTCTACCCCACCAGGTAATGTAGAATGTGCCAACTGAGACTATCTGAAAAAGAAAACAGAGCCAGGAATGGGGCAGAAATGCTCCGCGTGAAGGCTTGGTGCCTGCTGACCACAGGACGGAGGGAAGTGCCACTTATGCAGTTCATGCTCGTGGGTTCTGCTTGCTGGAAAGCCACCGCTGGTGCTGAGACTGCAATGCTGAGCACAAGCTCTTTGTGCCGGTGGCCGCTGTCCTTTAAAAAAGTGAGATAGTGTGTACACAGTGCCAGGTAAGATTGTACCTGTTGAGTCAATGAAGGTGGACAGGTCAGCAAGGATGAGGGACCAGCACCCAGAAAGTCCTTAAGCTGTGCTCAGCACCAAGACTGGAAGGCTCTGCAGATTATGGCTGTCACCAGCCACACAGTACAAGGGAGTGTCACTGGTCCCTGGGCACAGGCAGACTGTTAGCTGGCTTGCAGGGCTGGGAAAAGTCAGCGTCTCCAGTGAAGTCAGCCCAGTGCGGGCTGGCTGGTGGCCTCTAAATTTCGCCATCATCATCCCAGAGGCAGCTCTGCCTATGGCTAGCGATGTAGCCCAAATCTAAAATCCAGTCTCAGGTTTTACACGAATTTTTTGAAACAAAATGGGAAGATCTTACCTGGGACAACCACTCCCAATTTTCTTTTTCTTTTATTTATTTATTGTCTTTTCTTTCTTTCTTTTTTGCTGGCTGCTTAGAGTTTATTTTCCACGCGGTGCAAGGCAGTCCGGGTGTGTGGAAAGCTGGGTGGCCTGGAGCACAGACGGGGGCTCTCTCCCCTTCCTTTTTGACATTTGCTGTTTTGATACAAAGAATCCAGTGCTTCGCTTGCTGTGCCTGCCTACGGGGCAGTCTATGGGGTGGGGCTGGGGGGTCGGGCAGGGAGGGGCTCTGCTGGCCGAGCGTTCCGCAAGCCTGGCACTGGTCAGGACGGGGGCCCCCGCGCTGGCTGTGCTGGGCTGGTCCCCACGCTGCGTCCTTGTGGCTTGTGAGCCAGGCCACAGGTGATCATGCTGTTGGAAGCCTGGGGGGACTCCGAGTGCTCTGGGGACTCCAGCACTCTTCCCGAAAAAGAAGCTCGCCCACCAGTGACCGAGGTCGGCCTTGGGGAGACCTGAGAGGGGCAAAGTGGGTCACGTGGCTGCGCTCCCGGTGGGACCCCGCGGTTCTCTGGACGCCATGACCAGATACGTGAGCCCAATTTGCATTTCGAGGAGTGAGCCCCTGGCTTTGCTGGAATTTGGTATCCACACAGCAGGTGTCAAAGACAGATGGACCTTCAGTCGCTGGAAAACTGGAGCTGAATGAGATTTTCAGTTGTCCTGAACCTTCCAATGTGTGTAAAGAGGGTAGCCGCCGCCAGCCACCTCTCAGCCCCCAAAGAGGCCCCTAATGAGGCATTTGACTAGTGTCAGCTGGTGTTGAACAGCCCCTAGTGCGACCCACGATAAATTCCGCCTCCTGGTGTCCAAGGCTTTGTGTGGTCCTTCTTTAAGTGCGGAGCCGGAGACTTTCTTATGACTGACAGAATGTGGCAGAGGTGATGGTGTCACCCCCCCGATCACGTTACGTTATATAAGACTCTTAGCACACTGCAGAAAGAGGCTCCCTGGTGGCTTTGAAAAAGGAAACTGCCGCGTTGTGCACTGCCCACGGAGGGCCAGTGGCAGGGGTCTGCCAGCAGCCTCTGGTAGCTGAGAGAGGTCCCAGCCTGCCGCCCGCAGGAAGACAGGGACTTACCCCGGAGTCTGGGGAGCGCAGCCCCTGCCCATAGCAGCTTATCCTCCAAAGGCCATCCTGGGGCAGAGGGGCGTCCTCCGAGGGGGATCCTTCCGGAGGGCACCCTCCCTGAGGTCATCTTCCAGGGTGGGCATCACGGGGCAGGACTCTCCACGCGGCATCCTCCGGGTGCATTCTTCTGGTGGGCAAGCATCCTCCGTGGGGGCGTAGCGGGGGCGGGCATCCTCGGGATGGACGCGGTGTCAGCCAGCGGTGCACGCGGACGCGGGCGGGCGGGGCCGCAGGGGCGGAGCCTGGTCCGTCCCCGCCCTTCCAAGGCCCCGCCCCCGCACTAGCCGCGCCCCCGCGCTTCCTCCCATTTCACTTTCGCTTCCGTAATAACTTCGTATAGCATACATTATACGAAGTTATACGAGATGATCTGTCATTTGCTGATAGTGGGGTGTTGAAGTCACCAACTAGTATTGTGTTGGAGTCCATCTCTCCCATTAGATCTAATAGTAATTGCTTTATATAACTGGGTGCTCTGGAGTTGTGTACATATATATTTAGAATTGTTATATTCTTTTGTTGAATTGATCCCTTTAATATTGCCTATCTTTTATACAGTTGTTGTGTATGTTAGTGTCTTGTTAGTTTTGTTCTTTAGTCTCCATATTAAGAATCTAAGCAATTTATTCACCACCCTTACAACATTGGAGTACTCTGAGGTTGTCTGTGAATTTACTTTACTAATAAGTTACGTACCTTCAAATGTTTTCTTAGTGCTCCTTAGTGTCATCTTTTTTCAGATTGAAGAAATTCTTTAGCATTTCTTGTAAGGCAGTGCTAGTGTTGATAAATTCCCTTAGCTTTCATTTGTCTGGGAAAGACTTTATTTCTACTTCATATTTGAAGGTTAGTTTTGTTAAATACAGAATTCTTGGCTGACAGTCTTTTTCCTTCAGTACTTTGAATATATCATCTCATTCTTTTCTGGCATGTAGGATTTCTACTGAGAAATCCACTGAGAGACATTTTGGGGCTCTGTTGAATGTTATGTGTTTCTTTTCTCCTGCTGCTTTCAGTATTCTCTCTTTGACTTTGGTTTTTAATAATTTGATTATCAAGGCCTCGAGGGGAAATTCAGGGCGGGCCGGGGGTCCGTGCGTGGGTAACGTCAGATCGAGTCCCCAGGATGGTGTCCGTGCGTGGGTGACATCAGATCTGAGTCCCCTGCAAGGTGTCTGTGCGTGGGTGACGTCAGAGCCGCGTCCCAGGACCAGGTCCGTGCGTGAGTGACGTCAGATAGGGTCCCCAGGACGGTGTCCCTGCGTGGGTGACGTCAGATCTGAGTCCCCTGCAAGGTGCCTGTGCGTGGGTGACTTCGGAGCCCTATCCGGGAATGGGGTCCGTGCATGAGTGATGTCGGAACCGGTCCCGGGACGGGGGTCCGTGCGTGGGTCACATCAGAGCCGCGTCCCAGGACCAGGTCCATGCGCTGGTGACGTCAGATCTGAGTCCCCAGTAAGGTGTCCGTGCTTGGGTGACGTCAGAGCTGCATCCCGGAATGAGGTCCGTGCGTGACGTTAAGGCCGCGTCCCTAGTGCCGTGTCGGAGCGTGGGTGACGTTTCCTCAAGGCGTGCGAGGGGCACATCCCGATCTCCCTCTCTGTCACACCCATCGCCGGTCCTGACCTGTCCACTGCATAGGTCCCAGCCCTCCCGCCTGTGGTCACCGCGCTAGGGCCAGCCTCTGGGCGTCTGCTCAGGCCCGCAAGTCCCCCCAGTCTGCCCCACCCTCACTGGGGGTCGCACCCACACGCTGTGGCTGGGGCTGAGCTCACGGATTTACTGGACTGAGTCCCAGCGGACCCGCGACGGGTTGCTCTTGTTACCAGCGCTCTCAGGCAGGGGTTACTTTGTTGCCAGCGGTTACTTTCGCGCACCTCGGAACTTCTTTCTGTACAACCTGGCTGCCCGGGTGCTGCCGGAGCCCGGGTGCTGGGGGTGCGGCTGTGGTATGGAGGGCCAGGAAAGTGTCTGGAATTCCAGACTGGTCTCTGGGATGGATTCTGTCTCCATGGCAGAGAGTGCTGGTTTCTCTCTCCGTATGGTGGAGGGTCAGTGACAGTGACCCCAAGGACCTACAGTGGTTTCTGGGCCTGCCTGGAAGGCCAGGACTACCTCCCTGCCCCTCAGCACACCTGCAGTGCTGCGGCTGGCCCAGGGTCATGGTCACAGGGCAGGACCCAGCTTTTCCCCCCAGGATGGTGTGTGGGCTCTGATGTGAGATGACACTATCTCCACTGTGTCTCCTGAAGCATTGACCCTCCTGGGAGGCGCACGTGACCCCTGACCTCTCCCTTTTGCCTCCTGCTTTGGCTTCTGTCCTTCCATAAGGCCCAAGCCCCTCTCCTTCCCCTGCGGACCTCCTCGGCCCTCCCCAGCTGCCCTGCACTGGACCCTAGAGAGGCTGTCTCACTCTGGGCGGTGTGTGCACTGTGGGCTGAGCCGGCAGGGCCAGCGTCTGGTCAGGACTGTGGTCTTGAACCGACCCAGGGAGGCTCCGCTGGGCCCAGGGCAGAGGGGAAATGGAAACTAACGGAGGGGCAGGGCCAGCTTCTGCTCAGTTTCATTTCTGCTGGCCCATGGCTGAGCCAGGCGAGGCTTGCCTGCTCACTCTGCTTTAGAAATCAGATAGAGGCAACTCCAGACCCCAGATGGAGCTCCAAATGAGTTAGGATCCTGGAAAAGGAGGAGTCAGAGCCATGGGATGCAGGGAAGGGCCTGGCCTCCTGACTCCATTTCCAGTGCTACTCAGGGTCCTGGGACCCAGTTATTTCTCCAGGATGAGCTATACCCTGATGTCATGCCTGGTCCCTCCTCCATCCACAATCAGATCCCTGAGCCGGGCCCAGCCCCGCCTCATGCCCCCCACCCTCATGACACGGAGTTTAGGGCTGTGTTTACCCAGCACCTTGGTCACTGCTTACCTCTGATCCTTCCCTGGACCCTGGGGTGCTTGGCCTGCAGAGACTGGGGCATCAAGGAGCCCTTGACGTCTTGCTGACAAGCCACCCCCAAATGGGGCTGGAGGCCAGGAGACTCGGGGTCTGACCTCTCTTTGCATCTGGCCAGCAAGGGGCAGGGGTTAGGCAGGGAAGGGGTTGGTTCCCTGACTGGCCCTCAGTCATTCATTCATTTATCAGACCCTGCCAGGGAAGTCTGGGTCCCCTCCCTGGGGATACAGCCTGGTGACAAGTTAGAGCTAAGTGCAAGGGAGAAGTACTGTGTGAGGACAGGGGTCCCTGGAGGCACGTAACAGGGCTGAGGCCAGAGTGGGGGTCACCAGGCTGGGAGGAAGAGGTAGAGGTGGGGCTTGGGGAGAGGAGGAACTCAGGGGCCACACCTCATGGGAGTGTGCATGTCTGCCTGGAGTGGCCTCTACCCAGGGCTCCCCAAGGTGGAAGTGGGAGACGCGAGAGGGGCGGGAATAGGGGAGGCCTGGACTCCAGCTGCTCTGGCCTCCTCCAGTTCTGTGCCGGGGGTTGAGGTGTTTTACTAGGGTCTAAGTCTGTTTGCCAGGACCCCCCCACACACAGAGAAGGAGGGGTGGGGGGGTTGGAAGGAAGAACTCTGAAAAGCACCCACCCCTTCTGAAGACAGCTCAGTGGCAGCTGGCCCAGGTCCTGCTGCCCTTCCCAAGGTGGGGGCTCGCTGGGGGCTGATCTCCCTGGGGGGGCCTCATTGAGTCTCTTCTCTTCCCAGTCCAGGATGACAGGGTCCCGCAACTGGCGAGCCATGCAAGATATGTGCAGGTACCGGCACCACTACCCGGTAGGTACCCACCCTAGCAGCAGCTTACAGCACCCCTGCGCCTCAGCAGCCCACCCAGAGACACAGAACCCTCCTGTTGGCCCTCACACAGAATGTCCTGTGTCCTGCTGGGGCACTGGGGCATGCACAGGCCTGAAGTGGGTTTGGATCCCTGCACAAGGATTCCCCCACCTGGTGCTAGCAGCTGTCCCACAGCACCACCCCCTCACAGTGGCCTCCGTGGGGGTGGTTATGTCAGTCCCTGTCCTCTGCACTCGTGAATCTCAGGTAACCCTGGAACCACCTTAGGGTGCAGAGGAAGGGGGACCTCCCAGCTCTGGCTCACAATGGTGAGTTAGTGACGGTGGTTGCTGGTGGTCAGAGTCAGCTGCTATCCTCCCCGTGGTCCTCACCTGCAGAGTTAGTGGCCCCTCTGGGCTCTTGGGGCCTTGGGCCAGCCTCAGAGGGTCTGCAGGTTTGCGCTTACCTGAAGTACCCTCAGAGGCAGCCTGTTTCTCATGGCTCTGGCTGTCCCCTCGCTCTGGCCCTGCAGGATCTGGTAGAAGGAGACTGCAATGGTGATATGCCGAACCTGAGTTTCTACAAAAATGAGATCCGCTTCCTGCCAAACGGTACACACCCACGCCACTGCCAACAGCTCCGTCCTTGCCTGATGGGCTGTCCCCCTGCCTAGCCAGTCCACTGGGACCCACGTTCAGGATGTACCCCACGTTTGGGCCATGGCTTTCTAATAGCCCCACAGTGCCCCCTGGAGGTGGCCAAGGGGACTTCAGGGCCCCCACCCCTGAGTCTCAGCAGCAATGTTTAAGTCAGGGGTCAGCAAACTTCATGCAAAGGGCCAGAGGGTAAGTGTTTGAGGCTTTTTAGGCCATACGGTCACCATCAAGACTCCTGTACCCTGCTTCCTTGTGAACAAGATGTGTGAACTAAAGAGCTAAGAATTATTTTTACATTTTCAAGTAGTTGTAAAAAAAAGTAGAATGGCATTTTGTGACATGTGGAAATTAAGATTTCAGTGTCAATAAATAAAGTTTTATTGGCACCTACCCACACCCACTCATTTATGTGGCTGCTTTCACACTATGTCGTGAAACGGATGGCCACAGAGACCATGTGGCCGCTCAGCCTGAGATGATCACCACCTGGCCCTGTGCAGAAGCATCACTGACCCGCTCTAAACCCTGTTTTGGGTTGGGTTTGGCTGGGGGTTTTCTTTGAGGGAAGAGCTCTGTGGCTAACATGCTGTGCTTTGTGGGAGGCACAGAGGCCAGGGGCCAGGGTCCCCAAAGTTGGTAGGTTACATATTGGGTGAGGTGTGGACAACTCAGCTGGGTCCGGGACCCCAAAGGTCCTCAAGAAACCCAGGGTAGGCGTGGGGGCTTTTAGCAGTCCTTTGTCCCCCCAAGTGCTTTTGGGGAGGTTTTCACAGCTGACCTATCCCTGTGTGGCCCCCAGGCTGTTTCATTGAGGACATTCTTCAGAACTGGAAGGACGACTACGACCTGCTCGAGGACAATCACTCTTACATCCAGTGGTGCGTCAGAGGGAGTGAGGGAGTGAGGGAGGCGCGGGAGGGGCCGGGGGCCACCCAAGCAGGAGCCCCCCAGCCGTGCCACTGCTGCACGCTGCTTCCTGGTGTGTGCTGAGATGAGCACTCTGTCCACATTCTTTCCAAAGCCAACATCCACATGGCAGTGGCGTCTGTACACTCCTAGATGGGCATCACTGGGCACCAAGGGGCCGGTGGCCGTTGGGGGAAGACGTGGTCATATCCCACAGTCTCTGGGCTCTTTAGTCTGAGCAGCCTCTGCGGTGGGAGCCGGCTGCCCGGGAATCAGGAAGGACTGCACATGAACTGGCCTGCGGCAGGAGTGGGCAGGGGTGGCCCGCCCACGGGAGTGCAGCCTCGGCACCAAGAGACCTCTGTGTAGACCGTGGCCAACTCGGCCATGGCAGGGTTCTGGCATCGTGCTTGGGCAAGACTTGCCAGCACGGCTGCCTGGGAAGCCCATGACAGTTCCCTGAACGTCCGAAGTGCCTTACTCCGAGGCCGGCCCCACCCGTGCTGGGCCCTCATTCCCTCCCCCTCGCTTTCCTGACTCAGGACAGCCGCCCCTTCCTAGAGCTGCACATGTGAGCCCAGGGCGGGAGCCAGCTACACTCGCTAAGGGGCCTGCCCGTCTCTTCTCCCCACAGGCTGTTTCCTCTGCGGGAACCAGGCGTGAACTGGCATGCCAAGCCCCTCACGCTCAGGGAAGTTGAGGTGAGCTCCAGTTCCGGGTTGTGGCTAGGGGAACATGGGGAGTCCAGGGGAGCTGTCCCTTCCCGGAGAGGGGATCACAACTGACATGGCCACCCTGATGCTCCCCGTGAACAGTGGGCTCCGGTGATGGCCACATGAGCTCTCTGAGGGTGTGTTTTCCAGGAATTTAAAAGCTGCAGGGAGGCCAAGGAGCGGTTTGTCCGGGCCTATGAGCTCATGCTGGGGTTCTACGGGATCCAGCTTGAGGACCGAGACACGGGTACAGTGCACCGAGCTCAGAACTACCAGAAGCGCTTCCAGAACTTGAACTGGTAAGGCCCAGCCCCTCCCGCCCTGGTCCAGTTGTGTGTGGGCCAGCGCAGCCTACAGCCTGGTGTCAGGCGCAGGAGGGTGTGAGGGGAGCCCTGCTGGAAAGGAGGGACTCCAGGGGCACTTGGTCAGGTGACTAAGGCTCTGAGACCCTCTTTGCCTGCAGGTTGGGGGTGGGGGGTCCCTATTTGATAGGGGTTGGGAGAGTTTAAAGAAAGCTGTTCTCTTGCCTGTGAGGTGTCAGCCCCCATGGAGAAGCAGGGGCAGGGGCGAATCTGTGCCGATGGCACAGGCTGCTCACTCTGGCCCCTGTGCTGGGCTCTGTGCCCTAGAGGGCCCCCTCTTGCCCTCCTCCAGCCAGCTCCCTCCATGGGGAAGATGGGAAGTCCATGGACTGGGCAGACAGCCATCCTTCTGGGTGCTGCATCAGAATCCCCCAGATGTGTACAGGGCCCACAGGCCATGCTCTGGGGTACAGGATGGGTCCTCTCCTGGGCCAGGGTAGAGAGGCTCCTGGAGGTTCTAGGGGCTGCTGGGTGGGAGGGGACGCACCCAGCACCCCCGCTCAGCCTGGCCTCCTGCAGGCACAGCCACAACAACCTCCGGATCACACGAGTCCTCAAGTCCCTGGGAGAGCTGGGCTTTGAGCACTTCCAAGCACCACTGGCCCGCTTCTTCCTGGAGGAGACGCTGGTGTGGCGGGAGCTGCCAGGCGTGCGCCAGAGCGCGCTCGACTACTTCGTGTTCGCTGTGCGCTGCCGGCGCCAGCGCCGCGAGCTGCTGCGCTTTGCCTGGGAGCACTTCCAGCCTCGCTGCAAGTTTGTCTGGGGGCCCCACGACAAGCTGCAGAGGCTTAGGCCCAGCTCTCCGCCCCACCCGCCGGGGGGCCCCGTCCACAAGGCTGGCTCCCAGGGCCAGACCTGCAGGCCAGAGAGGAGTGAGGGTGGGGACAGTGAGGCCGAGAGTCCCCAGCCGCCGAGCACAGAGCCCCAGGATGTAGGAACCCTGGAGAGGGACCAGGGAGATGAGGCTAGGGCCCACGGGGAGGATGGGCCAGAGCCCCTGAGCCCCAAAGAGAGCAAGAAGAGGAAGTTGGAGGTGAACCGGCAGGAGCAGGCCTCCGGAGAGCCTGGCCCCCAGAACTCCTCAGAGGTGGAGAAGATCGCCCTGAACCTGGAGGGGTGCGCGCTCAACCAGGGCAGCCTTGGGGAGGGGACCCAGGAAGTGAGCAGTCAGGATCCGGAGGAGGCCGAGCAGCCCTGCCCCCAGACCCCGGGGGCCAGGGTGGTTGATGAGGTGAGGAAGCGGAGGAAAGTGGATGAGGGTGCTGGGGACAGTGCTGTGGTGGTGGCCAGAGGTGGTGCCCAAATACAGGCCCCTGCCTGGCCGCCTGCTCCACTGGAGTGCTCCAAGGCTGAGGAGGGTGAGAACAGGGTCCAGGAGGACACAGAAGGCCAGGTAAAGATGGAGCAGGGTGCCCCCAGGAGCCCATCAGAGGGCCCAGGCCCCAACATCAAAGGACCCATGAGGGACGGGAGGGCTGAGGCGGGGGACAAGGGAGCAGAGGCGGTGGACGACGGGAGGGCTGCAGTGGGGGATGGGAGGGTTGAGGCGGGAGACAAGGGAACTGAGGCGGTGGACGATGGGAGGGCCGAGGCGGGGGATGGGAGGGCTGAGGCAGGGGCAGGACCTCCCTGCAAGCCCGGGCAGCCTTAAGGAGGGGAGCCACACACTCCTCGGCTCTGCCCCACCCTGCTGCATGAAGAGCCGTCTGGGAGCCACACTGGCAGCTCTCTCAGTGCCCAGCAGTGCCAGCCTCTCCCTGGTGGTCACTGCAGCGGCCGCCAGCAGGACCAAGGCCCCACCCTCAGGGAAGGCCCTGGCCTTCAGAACCTCAACCTCATCTTCCCCAGCCAGCTCTCCTCTCTGTCCCCTGATCTTTGTAAATTGACCCTAAAGGTTGGGGGCGGGGGGGGCGGGGCTCATTTTCTTAGTCTGGTGCCAAGCGAGGCCTTTTCTGAATAAATCCATTTGGCTTTGAGTCTTCCTGGTGTGCACCAAGGTCCTGTCCAGGGCATGGGGCCGGTTTTGTAACAGACACTCCTTTCTGGACTGTCTTCCTTGAGTTTGAAGTGGCCTCCTGGTTGCCACATCACCTTGCCCAGGCGCATGGACTCCGGGGAGCTCTGAAGGCTGGACAGTTGGTACCTCGGCTGCCTTTTGTCTCCTGTTCAAGAGCCAGTCCAGGGACTCATGTGCAGGCCCTTGGGTGGGCTGGGGTCAAGCTCAGCAGTGCCTCTGCACTGCTCCACCCCCACTGACTTTCCACAGCAAGACGCAGCCTCGCAGGATCCCCTCGGCTCCATCTGACCTGGCCTGGCTCAGTGCATCTCCCACGGCAGCCCCCTCCCACTGCCTGGCTATGTCCCCCTGGCACCACTGGGTGGAGAGCTTTTGTGGGGCCTCTGAGGGGAGGGTCCCCAACTCATGGCTCCCCTAAGGGCCACACACTTGCTGTTGAAGCGGAGGTCAGACATGGGCCTATGGGCTCTCCTGAGGCAGGGAGCACAATTCGTTCTGGGAGTGAAAGCTGTGGCTCGGTGGTTAGCACCAGTCTGTGCAGCAGAGATGGTGGGCAACTCAGATGTTATGGTGGAGGGAGATGATGGGCAGCCCAGAAGTCACGTGGGAGGGAGGGACCATGGTAAGTTCCCCTAGAGCTGGGGTGGGGGAGAGAAGTCTAACATAGCTGGCTCACCCCAACCCCATCCTTGGCTTGCTGGAGGCTGTAGGACCCTGGTGCTGAGGCACTGAGATTGATGTAGGGCATCAGGCAGTCCAGCAGGGTCCCGCTGACCCTTGTGCTCAGGGTCCTTGGTCCTGGTCCAGGCCATTATGGGGCTTGGGATAGATAGAGAATTGATGCCTGAAGTGAGGAGGAGACCCCTTTGGAGTAACTCTGGGGGAGGGGGTCTGTGCCTGGTGGTAGGCACCTGGGAAAGGTGGGCAGTTCTGACCCACCCAACACCCAAGCTTCATGGAGAGCAATGTCTCAAAATGGGAACTGTGCTCTGGTTCTGCCCAGGAGGGCAGAGGGAAGGCTGGACCCTGATGGTGAGGCCAGCGCCCTCCCTTCCCCGCAGGCCAGCCCCAGGCCTAGGTGTCTGCCCAGGGTTTGCATGGGGGCAGCAGAAGGCTTAGCATGGTCCCAGACACCAGGTCCCTCCCCTGACCCAAGGTGGAGGCCAGTTGTGTCCAGTTTGGCAGGAGCCCTGGCGGGCCACGTGCTGGGCATTTGGAGTGCAGAGCTGGGACGTGGGATAGGCAGGAGCCTGGGACCAGATGAGGGACTGAGGAGGGGGCTGGCCACACCCTCACCTCTCCAGGGTGAACTGAGGAACAAGCTGGTTCCCCAGGCTCAGAGCCCCTCTGTCTCTGACGACTTGTCCTAGGATGACTCGAACTCTGCTGGGGAGCAGGAGTTTCCTTGACATCATGCACTCCTCCCTCCTGCTGGAGGGCCAGAGAGCAGCCCTGGTCCTCTTCCCAGTGCTGAGGAAACTCTCCTTCCAGGTGCGACCCCTTGGGAGGTCCAGAGCAGCACAGCCTGAACTCCCACTCACTGTCCCCATCCGCTCCCTGCTTAGCTCCACCGCCTCCTCGTCAGTCACTCCCACCTGCAACATCCTATGGACTCTAAGACAGCACTTCTCAGGGAGTTCCAGAGATTCCCTGGGGGTGGGCTGTGATCCCGCACATCCAGTGAGCCTGAGAGCCCCCTCACCTGCCGTCCTCCACCCTCCTGGGGTGAAATGGAGCTTGTGAGAAATGGGAATGGCCACACCAGCCTCCCAGTTCCCGTTCAAGACAAATTTCCTTCAGGCTCAGCTTCGCGGTGGCGCTCCCACCCCTCTGCCAGGGTCACCATTTTGCTCTCTCGGGGGATCGGGGTCCCGGATAAGAGTCTGGCCTTCGCCAGTGGGGCTGACATGGACAGGTCACTCACTGTAGTCCAGGTTTATGGGTAAGGGGCCCTGGGGTGGGGGTGCTCCCAGCCTAGCAGGCGGCCCTAGACGTTGGCCCGTGGCAGGACCCAGCGGCAGGAACCAGGGCTGTGCTGGGCACTGTCTGGCCCCTGGTACAGCGGGATTCGCCCTCTCCGGGGGTCTTCCTGGGCCTTGGGCAGCCTGGGTCCCGCTCGGAACCCCGGGACAGGGTACGTGGCCTCTGGCACTGGGCCTACTCCTTCTGCCCCTTCTTGAAAGGAGCCTTTCAGGGCCCGGTTCTCCCCCGCTGCGCACCCGGCCGCGGAGCAAGGGGGTAAAAGAGCGTCTTTCTTTTCTGCTCGAGGGTGTGGAGCGACTCTCCAGTTCCAGGGTAATTTCAACGAGGAGGGTGGCCAAGACACGCCTCTGGTCTTCCCCCCCGCAGAAGCGCCCGCCCGCCCAGGTGGGCCC
>NW_007728070.1:235289-252138 GCF_000696425.1 Galeopterus variegatus | reverse complement strand
CCGCCGCCCGCACCGCTGTCGTCGCTCGGACGCACAATGTCGCCTTTGTTCAGCGGCTCCCTGCGGGCTGAGCGCTGCCACTCCTGGCCCCGCGGAGCGGTGGATAAAGTGCGGCCGGCGCCGGGCTCCGTGTGACCCCAGGCTTTGGGGGTCTCTGAGGCGGGCGGGGGTCATGGGCCTCTGCGACCGAAAGAGGGGACACTTGGTGGAGCAGACCCCAGAGCAAGAGGGACCCGCTGGGGGAGGGGGTCGCTCCCTAATGACTTTTCTCGATTTCAGAACGTGGGACCCCCAGGACCCCCTGGGCCACAAGGGCCACCGGGAAAGCCAGGCAAGGATGGCATTGATGTGAGTGTGGGGTCTGGGGAGGGCTGGGGAGGGTTCCTTGAGGCTCTAGCTCTGGTCCCAGCCTCCCTGAGCCCCCGGGCCAGATGGAGAAAAAAAACCAAGTCCCACCTCCCAGAGTTGGGCAACCACAGGGTCCGTTGTGGGATGAGAAACTGGACAAAGATGATCCTGTCCCTACTTGGGGCAGACCCCACAGGGATTGCAAATGGGGGCTGGGTCACATGGTGGTCCTGAGGCCAGAAATGTGGTGACTGAAGCATGTGTCTCTAGATCCCCTGAGGGGCCTGTGCTCTTGTATTCTGGGGTCTGGTGCCCAGGGGCTCTGTGAGGGTGTGGGGCATGTCCCTCTGGGTGGATGGAGACTGTAGTTCTTGTTGGGGGCTGGAGCTATCCTTGCAGGGGGCTCAGGGGCTCGCTCAGCCCCAGACATGGCATCCACCATGGGTGTCCCAGGCCAGGTGTGGCCCAAACAATATGGGAGGCACCTGAAATCCTGCAGTGGTGAAACCCTCCCCCATCCAGCTACCTCCAGGAAGGGCAGGGGCCCCCTCCAGGGCCTGTCCTCACCCATGGTGTTTCCTTGTGATCCCTGGGTGGGTGCAGTGGAGGGCTGTGTCAAGAGCACGCACAGCCACCCTCAGCCACCCTCCAAGTCCCCAGTGCCCATCCTGGCTGGATGGCCTGAGCCTCTCTCTGCTGCCACAGTGTTGTTGCTCAGGATGGCTACACTGGACTCTGGGCCAGGTGGCCCGGGCCCTTGGCCTGCCTGTGCTCCTCCTGTTGGGTTTGGGTACCTGGGCACCAGGGCTCGCACTTAAAACCCGGCCTCAAGGTCTCGGTTAAAGGATTTCAGGCCTAGTGACCTTCAATGGAGGGTGAGGGGAGCAGGTACCTTCCTGGAGAACATGGTTGGGGGGGTGAGCTGCCCCCTCTGAGCAGAGGCCTCTTGGCACTGGTGCCTGCAGCCTGCTTGCTAATGCTCTCAGGCAGTGCAGGGGCAGGGCTTCGTGCCCCATTCCCATCATTTCTGGGGGGTTGTGTCCCCAAATGCTATGTGGGCCCTGCACGGGCTGAGCCCCAGTCTGTCTAGTTCACCCCTTCCCCTAGTGCTGGCTGTAGAGAGGAGGGCACCTCCTAGGTGTGGACAAGGGGGCCTCGGGGTCCCACCTCTTCTCCCTGGACCAGTCCTCCAGGGTGTCTTGGAGTCCAGCCCTGCTCTGCCCCCCTGGGATGGGATTTTCAGGGGACCCTTACTTTCCGGGATCACATGTGGGCATCTCCTCCTCTGCAGGGAGAAGTTGGTCCTCCAGGTCTACCTGGGCCCCTGGTGAGTGTCCCCGGCTGTGGGGGTGGGCAGCCCGTTTGCAGTCTGGATGGGAGGGGTGGACACAGGACAGAGAGTTATTGACTCCCTGTCTCGCCATGCTGGGCCCTCGGTCACCTGAGGGGAGGCCTCAGCAGGCTCAGCGCAGGGGCCGGAGCCAGGACGGGTAGGAGGGCAGTGTACAGGACTCCGTGTGTCTCTGGGCAGGGTATGGCTTTGAAGCTTTCTTTGGACCAGTGCCCAGACAGGCCAGGGAAAGGGGACAGTACCTTCTGGAGTTGTATCCTGGTCCCTCACCTCGTGCAGCTCCAGGGATTCAGGGTCCTGGGGCTCAGAGCACTGTCTGGGTCCATAGAGGGACCTGCTGGCCCTTAGCTGGGGAGGCCAAAGGGACCAAATGAACGTCCTACAGGCGTGACCCAGGTCTGGGGTGGGACAGCCTTCTCGGGGCCAGCAAGGAGTGGGCAGGCAGGGCAGGTGTGCCCCAGCTGGGTCGGGGTCTGCTGGATGTCAGGGAGAGCTGGGCCTCTGGAGGGAGGGGGCCGCCTCAGGTGGCTGGGTGGTGTCTGGGATGGGAAACACCTTTCTTCCTCGCTGAAGGGCAAGGCTCAGGGCCCAGACCCCTCCCTCACACCTCTGCCCTTTCCTCCCGCACAGGGACCAAAAGGGGCCCCGGGGAAGCCGGGGAAACCAGGAGAGGCTGGGCTGCCGGGACTGCCGGGCGTGGACGTGAGTGTGCCAGCGCCCCTCCCTCCGTCTGTCCCCTCCTGCCTCAAGGGGCCCCCTCCTGGCCCAGTGCAGGAGCCAGGTTTTAATTGCTGTTCTCCAGCTGGGCCTGCTCAAGCGGGAAACCCAGTCCTGATGGAAGCATCCAGAAGTCTCCAACAGGGGTCCCTTGGCCTTCATCCCAGACCCTGCTGGCGTCTGGCAGAGGACAGAGCCAGCCCGCAATGGAGCGGAAGCCTTGCCAGATCTCACTACTCCAGGAACAAATGCCTATTATCAGGCTCCTCTGCCCACCACTGCCTGGCCCCTGCACCACCAAAGCTTCGTTAGGGCTGGGCCTGGGGTCTGAGAAGTGAGCTGTCTGGTCCTAATGGGTTCGTCCCCTCAGGACCCAACTCTGGCGGGAGCCCCCGTTGCTGGGTCCTCACTAGTTGCCCCCTCATCCCCTGGAGCCTCTGGGCACACCGAGTGGACAGTGGACAGGGCCAAGAGAGGAAGGTGCCAGACCCAAGGGTCTTCTCCACCCCTCTGGACTCTTTAGTTAAGAAAGGGTTTTAGCAAAGAAAACCCTTGTTTTGTTCCTGGGGGAAACACGGTTTCCCATGTGGCCCCTCAAGCCATCTCTCTGCCTCTCTCCGCAGGGCCTGACCGGACGGGATGGACCCCCTGGACCTAAGGGTGCCCCTGGAGAACGGGTAAGTGCCTGCCCATGGCCGGTGGCTTCAGTTTAGAGGTTGAAGTCCCCCATCCAGGAGGTGGCCAGGTGGAACATCCTGCATCCTCAAGACCATGGAGCTGGCAGTTGTGAGGGGGGGCGGCTTCCCCGGTGGCGACTGGCTAGGCCCCGGTGGGGGGGTGGGGGTCAGGCAGGTGCAGGGTGCCCACTGGCCAGTGCCCTGGCCCACACCCACATCTGGCCAGTTGTCCTGGCATTCAGATTGTGGCAGGGAGAGCTGGTGCAGTTGGGGGACAGTGACCAGCCCCATGTGCCCCCCTCCTCTTCGGAGTTCCCATGGCCCTGGGGCATCACCACCAGGGGGCCATCATCACCGAGCCTACCATTGTCCATTGAAACCTACTGCTTGACTCACCAACACCCCATTTTGGATGGCTTTCTCCTCTCGTGGCCTGGGATTACAAAACCAAGCCCAGCGTTCTCTCTCCTTCCCCCTTGTGGGACGTGGCCGGCAGCCGGCAGGTGCTGCTGGCCCCGGGCGCACAACATTGCAGAGGGCAGGAAGGCCAGGTTGGGAGAACATGGGACACAGCCCTGCCCTTGGGGGTGCTCCAGCCATGAGGAGGATTCTGAGTCGAAAACAACGGAGAGAAATAGCTGCCGGCCAGCCAAGTCCATTGGTGTCCAGGGGTTTGCGGGTGGGCTGGTCTCAGGCTTTCTGGGGGGGCGGGGACCTCTGGCCTCCAGGGCAAGGACCAGTGTGCGCTCCCTCCTCAGTCCAAGGAAGCTGTCATGGATGTGAGAGCTGCAGGCAGTGAGAGGACAGGGGCTGGGGTCCAGCTGCCCAAGGTTCTGGGGCTCCGTGGCATGGGCTGAGGCCTGAGGTCTCAGCAGCCTCTGCAGGTTGGTTATTGGGGGGCTTCCTGGGGGAGACGGGCATTTAGGGTCACTGCTATGTGCCAGGATTGCTGGTGAAGGGTCCTTCCCAGCCTTCCAGGCATCAGAAGTCCCTGTCCTGGGCCGCAGTCCTCTGTTGAGGGAGTTTCCATCACCTTTTCCTCTCCTTGGAGGAGTCATAGGCTTAGACTTCAGGGAACAGGACAGGTTTGCAGAGGCAGGTTCCTGGGCCCAGTCCACCCTGACACCCGTTTTCCTCCCACAGGGAAGTCTGGGACCCCCAGGGCCACCTGGGCTTGGGGTGAGTACCGTCTTCTCCTCTCCATAGGAGTTTGAGGAGCCAGAGGGTCTGGCCAGGGTGGGTGATCTCCAGAGGCCCTCTCCTCTGCTGCCCCCTCTGCAGCTGCACCTGGGGGCTGGTCCCCGGTCTGGGGTCCCAGGACCCTGTCTGGGCTGTGCTCTATCTCCCCAGGGGAGACAGATGCCCATCCTTGAGCCATTCTTCTCCCAGGACCCACCTGAACCTTCTTGGGGGAGGTAGGACCAACCCCATCCTGTGTCCAGCAAGCTCTGACCCCCCACGTTTGTCCTTGCAGGGCAAAGGCCTCCCCGGACCCCCTGTGAGTACTGACAGCGCTTGTGTTCCACCCAAGCATGCGAGTTCCCAGAGCTGCCCGCACACCCAGAGCCAACCTGGGCTGGGATATCCCAACTGTGGCTGGGACAGGGCTTCTTGGGGGCAGTGACCTGAGCACCCCGCAGCAGTGGCCCTGGGGTATTCTCCCCGGGGTCCTGCAGGCTTGTTGGGTGCAGACCCCCCACTTCTTACTTCTTTACCTTCCTCCAGGGAGAGGCAGGAGTGAGTGGCCTCCCAGGTGGGATTGGCCTCCGTGGCCCCCCGGTGAGTGGCTGCCCCATACCTTCCCCCACCCCCTCTGAGCAGGCTCACCTGTACCCCAGGGGCTCCCTCCCCCCTCCCCTACTCCCCTCCCTCCTCCTCCTGCCCTACCCCCCTTTCTTGGGTGTTGACAGAGTCCTAGCTAATGATTTAAGGAAAAGAACAGACATCAGCACAAGGATGTCTGTCCATGGGCTAGGGAAGGAAGAAGGGAGCCAGGAGTGTCCTCCTCTTTGGGAGTAGCTGGTCACCTCATTGAGGTGGGGACTGGTCCTGCTCTAAGTCATAATCCTCCCCAGGGACCCTCTGGACTCCCAGGCCTCCCTGGCCCCCCAGGACCTCCTGGACCCCCTGTAAGTACTGGGCAGGGGCTCCAGGGAGTGCCAGGCATGGACACCCCCCGTACCCCCCTCCCCAGGCTGCATGCCCACAAGGGGACACTTGGGCAGGAACAGACAGGGAATAGGAGCCAGCAGCTCTGGCTGGTCGGCTGACTTGGGGTTGGTCAGGGCTCAGGCCCCCATGGCCATCCCACCCCAAGGACAGGTAGCTTCTGTCATCGTCACATGCCTCACGGATGGGCCAGCTGCGCCCAGCACTGGCCACTTGGGGGAAGGGATGAAGGGTCCCCTAGTGCCTTGGTGGATGGGGGAGGCTGTGGTCAGAAAGGGGGTGAGTGGCGGTGTGTGCAGGCGGACGGGAGGGCAGGTGGATGTCAGCTTCTCTCTGTGTTCCAGGGACAGCCAGGGGTCCTCCCTGAAGGCGCTACTGACCTTCAGGTGGGTACTTGCACTGTTTGTGAAGGGGCTGGGGGTACCTGCCTTGGGGGAGGAGTCCAGCCTTTGTTAGCACCTCCAAGACCCTCTGACACAGCGTTCCACCGGAGGGGGCTTGTTCCACATGGGCAGGAAGGCAGCTCAGGGACTCCTGGGGTGACCTGTGCTAGCAGAGAGCCTGGGCCTCCCCCACCCTGCTGCCACCGCAGTCTGGACCATGCTGTCCCTCATGAAGCTTCAGCCCCAAGGGGCGACATGACCTGAGTTGCAACCACATCACGTGGAAACTCAACTCCTCCTTGGCATGAGCCACGTCTCCACAGTGCTGAGCTGTAGTTGGCAGGCGGCGACCATACTGGGCAGGGCAGGACATGTCCCTCATCACAGATAGCTCCATGCTAGAGCCTGGGACTCGCTTCTATCTTGATCTTGGAGTCTCGTCACTTGCGTGTAAAGAGTGACTCGGGAGGCCCCAGACCCACTCCTGCTCTTGTGCAGCTGTTGGACTGTCGGTCAGCACCTCATGTCCGTGGGAGGTTCTGGGTTTTTGAAAGAAAAAAATCCAACCCGGTTTGACTTGACCCTGTGGCCACTTCCTCAATCCTCCCCTCGCCCCACGCCATCCCAGACAGGAGGGCCTGGGGTCTTTCAGGATAAGGAGGGTGGGCCGGGCCGGGGTGAGGTGCGCAGTGCTGGCTGTACACCCCCACCCAGCCTGCCCGTTCAGCCATGGAACAATCTAGAAATCTCCGTGCCTTCCCTGGGTTCCCTGGGCCTCTGGCGCAGGCTGGGCCTCTGGCATGGAGTGGCAGGTCTGTGGCCTGCACCGCCCCGAGCACACTCTGCCCAAGCAGCGCCCCCTCTGAGGTGGCTGCTGGGCCGGAGATGAAGGCCCCTTTGTGGAGGCAGCGGCCACTGTGTGAATAGCTGCTTTGAAACCCACCATCCGCTGTGGGGCTGAGAAATCAGAGCTGGCTGTGAGGGGGGCATCCCCCGCCACAGCCCATGGCCAGCACTGAATGCGGCCTCCTCCTGCTTAGGCCCCTCTGGGTGCTCACCTCTGCGCTGGGGTCCTGCTCCCTGTGGCTAGGAGGAGTCTGATCACTCTGTTTCCCAACAGTGCCCAGCCATCTGCCCACCAGGCCCTCCCGGACCTCCAGGAATGCCAGGGTTCAAGGTGAGTGGCCTCAGGGTGGCTTGGACCTGAGCACACCCCCCACATTGGGCAGGAGGCAGCCCAGCCCTCAGGGGCTGCGAGACTGGGGGGGATGGGGTGGCAGAAAGCCTGGCCCTGTGTCCAGGGTTGTCACAGGAGGAAGCAGGTTCAACACCCCAGGGACACCTGGGACCTGGTATGGCTAGGCCAGGACTGGGCTGTGGGGGTCAGAGGAGGCTGAGAGGGAGGGCGTAGGGGAGAGCTGGCTCCAGGCCCCCTCCCTCCCGCTGAGAGCCCTCAGGTGGGTCCCAGTGCCTCCCAGCCTCGGCTTCCCCATCTAGGCCAGGCATGCAGTCCTGAACTCTGCAGTGTTGCTGTGCCTGGGTCCTGGGCTGACTGGCCACACAGACCTCAGTCCAGTGCTGCTCGGAGAAGGGGGTGTCTGAGGGTCTGGGTGGGGCTGTGACGCCCATGTTTGCTTTCAGGGCCCCACTGGCTACAAAGGGGAGCAGGGAGAAGTGGGCAAAGATGGCGAGAAGGTAAACTGCCGGCTGCTGAGTCAGGAGGCGATGGCCAGGGAAGAGGGCTGGGGGCCTGGGGCGCAGGGAGGGAGGCATTGCTTCAGGGCACAGCCTGATGGGCACCTGCTGTGCACACCTCCCAGACAGGGCCTGGCTGCTCAGTCAGAGCTGGGCGATTTGGGGCAGGGTCTCTGGACAGACCCTCCCCGCCTGACCTCACCATGGAAGCTCCCTGGTGTGAGTGTGGCGGGGGGGTCCGTGAGGACATGGCTTTAGCCCAAAGTGTCCCTGCTGCCCCTGACACCCCTCATCCTGTGGCCACTGCCCGTGGAGTGGCCACTCACCTACAGGCTGGGGACAAGATGGTCTGGAATGCCCTTTAGCATGGCAGGAGTAGCCAGAGGGGACACCAGCTGGCCAGAGGAGGAACCTGGGAAGCGCTGGGGGCCTTGCAGAACAGAGATCACAGACCAAGCCCAGGCAGGAGTGAGGCCACCATGACCCCTGTGGCCTCTCTGGATCGGTGGGCAAGTGACCCCCTCACCCAACCCCCACGGCTCAGCTGTGATGTGCTTGGGCTTGGTGGGGGCACCAGCAGGCAGCAGAAGGTTCTAGAAGGGCAGACTGAATCTGCTTACCACCACATTCTTTGTTTTCATTGCAGGGTGACCGCGGCCCCCCTGGGCCCCCTGGCGTCCCAGGCACCGTGGGGCTGCAGGTGAGGCCAGGGAGGGGCAGAGATAATGGGATGGGAACCCCTGAGACAGCGCCCAATGGGGGTCAGCTCAGGCTGCAGCAATGGTCAGCCAACACCCAGGTATAGGGCACAGCGAGGCTGGGGTCCTGCCTCTGTCAAGGCTACTGACCCAAGCCTGGGGGCCCCCTCTCTTGGAGGGGACTGAGCTGAGGCTGAGGGTTTCTAGGAAAGACACTGGGGCTTCCAGGTGCACTCCAGAGCCAGGGCCTCTCAGTGGCTCCTGGGGTGGGGGTGTAGCCTGGCCCTACATCTCCAGCTCTCTCCTGACAGGGCCCCCGGGGATTACAAGGACTGCTGGGGCCACTTGGGCCCCCTGGGGACCGGGTAAGTCCTTCTGGTCCTTTGGAGGGCTGTGGGGCAGCCCGAGGTCAGCCCAGGTATTGGGGGGCCTGGGCTTGTCCCCACCTCCAGACTTCAGATTGGCCCATGAGTGAGCTCTTTGGCAGCCAGCCTCCCTCTGGGTCCTGTCCACACAGGGGACATGGGAGAGGGCTGGCTAAGCATTCTCACAGAGACCTGCCCCCACACAGGCTCCAAAAACTGGACTTCTTTGAGGATTTTTGTGGCTTAGTCCCAAAAGAGGAATGAGGGAGGGTTTGGGGACCATGGGTGGCTTATTGGAGGGACCTGCTGGGGAGTCCAAGAGGCAGGGGGTACTTGTTGCAGGGCCTCTCCTGATGGAGCTGGGTCACTGGGAGGACGCAGCAGGCTTCAGACAAGAAGAGTGCACATACCCCTCTCTTCTGCAGGGTCCCATTGGGTTCCGAGGGCCCCCCGGGATCCCAGGAGTACCTGGGAAGGTGGTGAGTGTGCATCTGGGGTAGAGAGTGGGCCCCACGCAGGCTCGGGCCTCCCCGCCTTTCTACCTGCTTCACTCAGGGGCCTCCCCAGCCCCGCTGGGTGCCACCGGCCTTGCACCAGGCTGAGCCGTCCTGTGGGCACACCTGGGTGTATGGCACACTTGGGGCCTGTGGCATGTGTGTGGGTGGCACACCTGGAGGTATGGCACACCTGGGGGTTGGCACACCTGGTGTAGAACACCTGGGGTTTGACACACCTGGGGCTGGTACAGCCGGGGGAGTGGCACAGGAGGCACGTTACCTAAGGAGCCCCTCCTTTGTGGGAGATTTGCCTCCTTTCCCGCTCTGGACATGAAGTGAGGTGTCACTGTCATCCCTCTGACTTCCGTGACCCTCAATCTGGCAACCACTTCCAGAGGGCTGAAGGGGGCTCGGCCATTCCTTGGTCCAGCTCTCCCACCTTCTCTATATTATTAACTCTGTCCCTGCCCCCCTGTTATTTCCAGGGTGACAGAGGCGAGAGGGGCCCAGAGGGATTCCGCGGCCCCAAGGGTGACTTGGTAAGTGATAGAGAAACGGATTCTCTGGGTCCTTGCGTAGAAGAACCTGATCTATTCCTGACTGGTGTCGGGAGTGGAAAGACACACAGAAGGCACCTGCTGGGGGACTTGAGGGCTGCCTGTGGCGGGAGGGTTGGGTGGGCCTCTAGACACAAGGGGTCCTGGCCCTGGAGGGGCCCCCAGCACTCTCCCTATCCCAGGCTGTTCTCCCAAAGCCCACGTGGGAGCCCTTCAGCCCTCTCCACCGTGGCCAGTAGCGAGCGGTCTAGGCAGGGGCCCCAGGACCAGACTCCCAGGTTCGAATCCTGGTTGTGGGGCCCTGGGCAGAGTGGCTTCTGCTGCGCCAAGGCTGCCATGCTGCAAAACAGGAATAAGAGAGAAAACAGCTCTTGGATTAAGCAAGCAAAGTCGAGACAGTTAAGCATCTCATGAAATGAACAGAAGTGACCATCCCCAAACTGGTGTTTGCCTGTGGCAGCCTCCAAACTGACCTGGCTTCCTCTGCACAGAGCCCTGGCAGCCGGAGCCCCTAGGAGCAGCCGTGCGAGGCTGCAGCATTGCCCATGCACCAGCAGGCCCTGGGGGATGGGACTGAGCCTTTTCCCAGGTGGCTGGGATCAGCCAGTGCAGCCACCTCCGCCCGGAGCATGGCACCTAGAGTCCAGAAAGCAGTGGGCGTGGGTGCGGCTCCGGTGGGGCCAGTACGGGGACTAGTGAGGAAGTCTGAAGAGATTCTTCAGGGCCCCAATAGTGGCCACATCTGTCACTGTGTGTCCCTTAGGGCAGACCTGGTCCCAAAGGAATCCCTGGAGTGGCTGGGCTGGCTGGAGAGCCGGTGAGTATCTTGGCTGCTGCAGTGTGCTTGGCACCCTGGCTCCCTGCTGTGTGCCCACCCCTCAGCACTGACCCGTGTTCCCCTCTGGTCCCTCCCAAGTCTCCATTTCCTCTCCAGACCTCTCCCCACCCCCGGCCGTGGGCAGTGGGTGCCTGGGGGTCCCTCCATGTGCAGGATGGCCTGGAGGACTCAGTGCTGAGGGACCAAAGGCAGGGAAATGGGCCTCCTACCACTTTCCCAGCACTCAGCCATGCCCTAAGGTTAAAAATAGCGTAGGCCTAGGTGGATCTGGCCCAAGTCATGGCTCCCAAGCCTCAGTTTCCCCACCTGTAAGATGGGTTACAACCGAACTTCTCTGGGGGCCCTTTGCAGCATCTGGGCAGATGCCGCTGAGGACACCAGCGTGGTCACAGAGGGCAGTGCGGGCTACCATGTGGCCACCTCAATCATGAAACCACAGTCAACCGCCCAGGGGTTCAGAAGGGCAGAGCCAGTTTTGAGGGATGGGAAGGGGGCTTCCCCGAGGGGATAGGACTGTAGAGGAAGGGGAGGGGAGTGGCTCCCTGCAGGCCTCATGCTGCCCCTTTTCCCCAGGGCATGCCAGGCAAGGATGGCCGGGACGGCATGCCAGGGCTCCATGGAGAGAAGGTTGGTCCTGGAAGCCAGCCTGCTAGAAAGGGGGCTGGTAGTATGATGGGAGGGGCTGGGAGGAGTGCAGCCCCCTGAGGCCTCAGTGTCCCTCTTCTCTTCTCACCCCAATCACTGTCCTCCAGGGAGAGGCCGGTCGCAATGGCGCCCCTGGAGAGAAGGGCCCCAACGGGCTGCCGGTGAGTGTTGGGCAGGGGCTGGCTGCTGGGTCACCACTTCTCTCTGCTGGGTGGTCGTGGGCTGGGGATTGGTCACTGTCAGGCTGGCCTCCTGCAGGTGGTTCTGGGGACTGTGCTCATCAGGGTCTGTCATAGCCTCTGGCACCAAGTGGGTGCCTGTGGTCTGTGCCTGTTTTGGTCACACATGTGTGCTCATGTATATGCATGGGACATGTGCGAATGTGCGTGTGCCCACCCCTGGACGCTGCAGCAGACTCTGCACCAAGGCCAGGGAAGCTGTCAGAGCCCACTCTGGGCTGGGAGAAGCCAGCCCTGCCCTTTGGGGTGCTCTTTCTCTGCCCCATGAATGCTGTCATGTGTGACTCCCGGTGGGCTGTTCCTGTGGGCTGCTCCCTGTGGGCTGTTCCCGTGGGCTGCTCCCTGTGTGCGCACTGCATAGGCTCATCAGCCTGACCTGAGCTCTATCTTGGCAGGGACTCCCTGGACGTGCAGGGTCCAAAGGCGAGAAGGGAGAACTGGTATGTGGCTGTTTCCTCCCTGGGTAGGGGTGGGGAGGCAGCACCCTGTGTCGGGCAGAGGGGACGCAGGTGGTGCTCAGGCTGTCCCTTCTTCCGTAGGGCAGAGCTGGGGAGCTGGGTGAGGCTGGCCCCTCGGGAGAACCAGGCATGCCTGTGAGTATCCACAGCCCTCCCCTTACCACAAACCCCTGAGACCTGCTCTCACGTTCCCCTTCCCCTCCCTGTAGGGAGACACTGGCATGCCCGGGGAGCGCGGTGAGGCTGGCCACAGGGGCTCTGCGGTGAGTGGGGGGTACGGGCTCTGGGTGGGGGGTGGGCACCGAGCCGCCAGCAGGTAGCCCCAGTTCTGAGCAGGCTGGGATGGCATTTGGGTGCATTGACAGGCTGGGCCCACAGAAGTCGAGCATATGGGAGGCAGTGGGGGCCAGGACTGAACTCTCCTGTCCCTGAGACCTTTGTACTAAGGCCCAGACTCAGACCCCAGGAAACACAACAGGAGCTCCCTAAGCCTCGTGCCCCACCTGCAGACCAAGGTAATGATGGCACCAGCCACAGGCCAGGGAGGCAGGGCATCAGTGCCTGGCACCGAGTCTGGCCTGTGGGCACGTCTGAGCTTGAGATCCCTTCAGTTGCACCCTGAAGGTGGTGTCCCAGCAACTTGGCCAGGTGGCTCAGGACCAGCTCCTGTGATCCCCCACCACCGACGAGGAGGCAAGCTGGCCTCTAGGGCCCCTCCCCAGGCCTCAGAGGCTCTCTCCTCAAACCTCAGCACATCCTCTCATACTTCACTTTGTCCTTCAGGGGGCCCTTGGCCCGCAAGGCCCTCCTGGGGCCCCTGGCATCCGCGGCTTCCAGGTGGGTAAGGTGGGGATGAGGGTTTGGGCCTGTGCAGTGACCAGCATGCCCAGGCCAAGGGCAGGGAGCCCAGGTGGGCTAGGCCAGGCAGGGGAGGGGTCCTGTCTGGGCTGCCCCATGTGCACTGATGAGCTGGGACCTTTTCCACAGGGCCAGAAGGGCAGCATGGGAGAGCCTGGCCTTCCGGGCCCCCAAGGCCTCCGAGGTGACATGGGTGACCGCGTAAGTGACCTACCCCCCATTGCCCCCATCCCCCACAGTCCCACAGGACAGACAGAGGAGATGGCCCATGGCTCCACATGGTGCCACAGCAGCAGTGGCCGCTCCCTGAGTCTGCTGCCTGCACAGCTGTGCAATGGGGACAGTGGCCCAAGCACAGGCCCTGTGGTACCTCCGTCATTCCATGCAGCTTTTCTTGTGGGTGAGAAGGGGCTCCAGAAGCCACGACCACTCTATGTCCATCCCCACGTGGAGGCTCAGCAAGCGCAAAGGGCACGCAGTTGGTGCCCAGCAATCGGGACGGGGGAGAGGCAGTGCTCCAGCCCACACCACGTCCACCTGTCAGTCGCCAGCTAAGGCAGAGTCACATGTCTTTAAAACAAGTTTGGAAACTGGTGTTCCAGACAGTGGTACAGCCACAGCATTTGGATCCTGGGGGTCCAGGGCACAGGGGCTGTGTGGCTTGCCAGAACCCCAGCTGGCTGGTGGGCCGAGGCCTCCAACCACCTAGGAAGATGCTGTGGGTCTGGTCTGGGCCCTGGCCACGTGGGAACCCCATGTGTCTGTCTTGGCTGCCCCCACTGGGAAGGGACAGAGCCCCAGGAAGGCTCAGGATGTCACTACAGACACAAGGGAGGTCCAGAAGCTGCTGTTCCAGACGCCCCTTCATTCTAGACAGGCATCTGGGGGCGTAGAGACCGCCACCCCACAATGGGCCCTTTATTAGCCCTTGGGCAGGACATTCCAGGGGTTGGGGGATGTGCCAACAACTGCAGGCCCTCTGAGAGATGGCGGGGCTGGACACCCGCCCCACCTGCTGCGCACTGTGCCTGTCCTGGGGGTGGGGCTTCTGCCTGGCTTTTCTTTCCATCACAGGGAGTCTCACGCTTTTCTGCTCTCTGGGCAGATTCTCATTTGTGCTGCTATTTGAACAAATGGACATTTTTTAAGGGCCAGGGGGGGGTTCCTAGAAATTCCCAGACACATCCCTGATTTCACAATCCAATGGAAGACGATTAACATGAGCTTTTGGACCTTTGACTCGGCAACTCTACAGTGACGAGACTATCCCAGGACGTGTGCACAGAGATACTCACATAAGGTCACTGGCGCTGCAGATGGTGCGGCAGTTCTGTAGGGAAAGTGGGTCGCGCAGGTGCAGAGCAGTGTGCCAAGTGCTGACCCCAATGACACAGGAACACAAGTCTGGCATTTGGGACTGTGCTGGGTCAGGGACGGAGCTGGCTGTCACAGCAGGCTCTTTGTACCCTACCAACGCATGCAGGGGCCCAACACCTGTGATTCCTCTTATCCAGAACCTTCTCTCTGCCCCCAGGGCCCAGGAGGTGCCACAGGACCCAAGGGAGACCAGGTGAGCACGGTGGTCTTTCAGCCTGTGGACTGTCTACTTGTTCCTTCCATCTTCCGTCCTTCGTGTTCTCTCATGTAGGCTCCCATCGCTCCCACCTGTCTGTGACAACAGCTCTGGGCACCCAGCCTCTGGAGCCGGGAGCAGGGATGGTACAAGCTGCCTTCCTGGGTGCAAAGAGCTGCCAGCCAGTCACCATGTGGCTGTGGGTGCACCAGGAGCTGCCTCTGGTCTGGGAGGCATCGATGGGGACCTCACAGGGGTGTGTGTGTTCCCTGCCATCCTGGGAAACTAACTTTTGAAAGAGCCCCGTGTTGCAGAAGCAGAGTGGGAAAGCACTGCTGCTCCTCTTTGGGACACTCTCTCTGAAGTGGCCGGGGGTGGGTGGGGCCGTGGTTGCCGCTTAGACTTCCAGGCAGCACCTGGCCCTTTCTGCGTTGCTCAAGGCATGTAGAGATCTAACCCCAGAGGAAGTTCTGGTGGCAGAAAAGCCTCGTTACGCAAAGAAGAGACTTCCCTCTGTGGTCCCCGCCCCTAGGCACGGTCCTTGTACAGCTGTCTCTGGGCCCCAGACTTCCGGCCTCAGTCTCAGGGGATGAACATCACACACACCAGGGTTTGTGTGCAGGTAGCTTGAGGCACGGAGAAGTCCCTGTTGGCACGGGAACACTTATTTTAACTTTGGGTGTATCATTTCAGGGCATTGCAGGTTCCGATGGCCTTCCTGGGGAGAAAGGAGAACGGGTGAGTGAGATGAAGTTAACCTGTTACTGACAAGCGAGGGGGCACTATTCACTGGGGTGGAGCTATCCTGTGGACAAGGCCAACATCTGCAGGTCCCGACAGAAGCACCGGCAGCTCCACAGAGAACGTGTGGGTAGGTGCGGGTCGCCTGGGCGCCGAGGCCCTGGCCGCTGGCCGTCTCTCCTGCATATGGGCAGGGCCTGGCAGACACACAGGACGGTCTGTTCCCCAGGAGAGTCTCAGATGCGTGGGCTTCTCTACACTGTGCCTTGTGCAAGTCAGCCTACCTGTGGCCTCTTGGCATGAATCAGTCACAGTTGAGATTAACTGAAGAAGACTCCGCTGCCACAGAACTAAAACTCAGTTAAGCAGAAATAAAATCCTTGACTGAGTCAAGAGACAGACTCACTCTCTCCTGGAGGTAACGGACATGGAACAATCCTAAGGTTCGAGGGAAAGGAGGTCTTTCTGTCTTCCACGTGGCCGGGTGTTTAGTTCTAGAATGAAGTCTTTCCTTTGTGTCTGGGTGAAACAGAGATGCCTTAGTCCCAGGGATCCTAGTCTCTGGCAAAACCTTTATATCCCTGGTAGACTTTTTATGCCTCCAGCCAGAATAATCTCAATTGTGTGTGTTTTATTTATTTTGGCAAATTCTTAGACAACCTTGTCAAACGGGACCCTGGAAATCTAAGCAGCAGCCCCGCCTGGCTGCTAAGCTGATGGGAGTGGGGGGCTAGGACTGGGGGGATGGAACCCCCACCATGGGGACCTAACCTTTGCTCTCAGCTGCTGGAAGAGTCAGGTGTGGGAGGCAACGTGGCGGTCGCCTACGGGCCTCAGCAGGGCGTGGCATGCCCCCCTGGCCCATCTGCTGTCTGGTGAGGTACCTTGTCCCTGTTCACACACCTTGGGCTGGGCATTCCTGAGGGCCAGCTGGACAAGAGCCCAGAGTTTTAGACAGAGACGGCCTCATTTATAATAGTGGGGAAAAAAAGAATGGAAACAAAGTGAACACATGTCAGAGAAAACGCTGTGCGGGGAAAATACGTTTAAAAAAAGCATCAATAGATTAATATGGTCGCAGCAATGTGGAAAAATGAACCTAGAAAATGAAAGGAAAGGACCACTGTCAGTATTTTGATGTAATCAAATAGGTTTGTGGATGGTTTGATTTTTACTCCTCCTCAGCTAGTGACGTGCTAGATTGTTCCTCGGGCGCTCCTTCCTACCCACTAACAACAGCATGCTGTGCCAGTCATGACGACACATGCCTTTCTCTTCACAGGGTCCCGGTGGCCCTGTTGGACCAAAAGGAGAGGTGAGTGCCTGGCAGATGTTCCAATGACAAGACCCAGAGGAGCCCATTGGTTTCCTGTCTGCCTCTGGGTGACCAGGGCCCTGCAGGGCACCACCCAGACCCGAGATCATACAAGTGCTTGCTGTGTCTGCATGCTGGGTGGCAGCTCCCAGCTCCCAGGTGAGGCTCGCCTCTGACCCACCTTCATCCTGTTTCTCTGCAGTCTGGCAATCGAGGGGAGCTGGGCCCCAAAGGCATCCAGGGTCCCAATGGCACCAATGGTGTCCAGGGCGTCCCGGGCCCTCCCGGGCCCCTGGGCTTCCAGGGCATCCAGGGCATCCCTGGCATCACGGGGAAACCAGGAGTTCCGGTACGTTGCTTTTCCTCTCTCAAGTCAGTGCTGTTGGCATCGGGCTTCTACTAGATTTAGAACGTTTTTTCCTAAAATCAAAGTTACCTTGAGGAGTGTCATTGTGGGTGTGCCTTAGAGGCTGCCAGACACCGCCCCATGTGCTGACGAATTTATGGGGTGAATTTCAGGGGAAAGATGCCAGTGAGCAGCGCATCAGGGAGCTGTGTGGGGGAATGATAAGCGGTAAGTCACCAGGGTCGGAGGTGTCTCGAGGCACGGCCTTGGCTGCTGCCCCATCCCTGCTCTCAGGTCCCAGCAGTTTCCAGACAAAAAGAGCTGCATGTTGGCCCACCTGCCTATTAGCCCTTGGAGGTCCGTGCTCCTGTGGCCAGTC
>NW_007728070.1:213804-235028 GCF_000696425.1 Galeopterus variegatus | reverse complement strand
GGGGAATGATAAGCGGTAAGTCACCAGGGTCGGAGGTGTCTCGAGGCACGGCCTTGGCTGCCGCCCCATCCCTGCTCTCAGGTCCCAGCAGTTTCCAGACAAAATGAGCTGCATGTTGGCCCACCTGCCTATTAGCCCTTGGAGGTCCGTGCTCCTGTGGCCAGTCCGTCTGTCCTCTGTACTGGACGGGGCTCACTTGTTCCCCCACCCAGGATTCATCACTGTGCCTGGTGCACAGTAGAGATCCTACGTGTCTGCTGAATGCAACGGTTACAAAGAACTAATTAATTTTCGGCTTGCAGGGTCAGTTCCCTGAACGTCCCCTAAGTGGACACCTTTCCCCTATGATCCACAGGATTCAAAGGCACTCCCATTGAAGGGGTTCTCTTTTCTAGCCCTGCGGTTCATCCTTCAGCCCAGCATTTATTACATACCCCAAAGCAATTAAAACCATTTTCAATCAGTAATGAAAACTCCCTTCTGAAAGGCAGTGTAGAGGCTTTGGTGTTTTGCGTCTGTGCGCTTCCCGTGATCCTCTCTGGGGTAAATGCTTTTGCCCTTGTTTTCCAAAAGAACGAATAGCAGGATTAGCCGCGCACCTGAGGAAGCCTTTGGCGCCGGGAGCCATCGGTCGGCCGGGTCCAGCAGGCCCCCCAGGGCCCCCAGGCCCCCCAGGCTCCATTGGTCACCCTGGTGCTCGAGGGCCCCCTGGATATCGTGGTCCCACTGGGGAGCTGGGAGACCCTGGACCTAGAGGTGAGTAGCTGACCCCAGGACACGGCCACCCTTCTGTGGCAGGTCTCCCTCAGCCACACGACACCCCCAGACCGTCCCCATGTCAGGACACTACGCAAACCCGCCCCTCCCTGCAGAGATGCTATCCTCTGGAAGGACAAGGGAGGAGAGGGAACACAAGGGAAAGTTAGCATTCAAAGTCGCCTGAACATGAGCTCATGGGTTTTCCAGCCCTGACCAGCCTCATGATCATGCAGATCCGTGTCTCACATGCAAACCCAAGATGCCTCAGTGACCCCACTGTTCCTCCCCTTCCTTGGTCTTAATGTCCATACGTTTGTCTGGAAATGCAGTAAGAGATGGAGCTTTTACTAGATACTGCTCCTGGTGTACGTTAGGTGTCCTCAGTGGGGACTCCTGAAAGGCTGGGACCCTTCATGCTTTGGGGCCTAGCACGGTTAATTCCTTATTAATCCCACAAGAACTAGGACATTTTTTAAAATGTGGTATTTTTCTGAAATACCGTCAGAACAGCATTCAGTGGGGAGTGTTTAAAAACATGAGGAACGGATAAACAGGAGTCCCATTTACACTCAATACCACATGCCTCGGTGAGAACTGGCAGTGTATGAAAACTCCTGTGGCAAAAGGCAAAAATATAACATCCAAGATGCTTTCTATTTCAAGGACTAGTGAGAGGCACCAACATTAGCTGTGGTTTGTTGCTACCACGGGCAGCGAGTCCTCAGGTGCAGGAGGATGTGCTGACCTGCCAGGGATGTCCCAGGTGCCCGGGGTAACCTGCATGACACAATCTCATGTGTGAGCTGGTGGACACGGATCTTTTCCAAAATGGCCTTCAAAACTTATTTATTTTGGGCTGGCTAGTTGGTTCAGTTGGTAGAATGTGGTGCTAACACCAACGTCAAGGCTTTGGATCTCTACACTGACCAAATGCCAGAAAAAAAAAATGAGCTTATTTTAAACTTTTAAGTTTGCCACCATAGTCCACCTGCGTCCTCCCGGCCTGCCCTATGGCCCAAACAAAGACGTTAACGCTCATCATTCCAGGTGATTCCAAGTTACTGACCAAATAATCTCCTGCTTCCCAAAAATAGCTTAAGAAAAAAGTTTCTAAGGGAAACAATTTCTGTGAGTTCCTTTTATTGTCTCTGAGATTAAATTTATATGCTTTAGCAGGTGAAAGCATTCCATAACTATATCGTTCCATGTATTCTTAAGATGCTTAGAGATTGAAGAATTTCAGCATGAGAGGGCAACTGTGTCAAATCCATCTTGTCCACATGCAACATCTGTCCCAGATTAGCCACCAAATAGCCTCGGGTTTTCTTGCAAACTTCTTCAAGTTGTGGTCTTCTTGGGCTATCTATGCTAGTGGAATGCCACTGAGGGATCACAGTCTTCAAAACAGGTCACATGAGATTTTCTTCAAATAGGAATCTTTGAAAATAAAATTCAAAAAGAGCATTGATCACCTTACTGGTTCTCAGAAAAACAGTATGAAAAAGTTAAAGTAAAGGCCACACAAAGGAGTCACCATGCATTCTTCAGGGCTGTGGAGCTTTCCAATGTCCTGCCTGTAGATGGGCACGTCGTGCAGAGGGAGTCACTCCCTGGACGGGGCCCTTGGTGCCTCAGTCTCTTAATCAGCGAAGCGGAATCAGGACGCCAGAGGTTACTGTGGGAATTAAATGAGACAGTACAGACACGGCAGGGCCTACCGCAGGTCCTCTCTCAAGCAGAGCTACTGTCACGGCTGTGCCTCCATCTCCCCTCCCTGGAAAAGCAGTGCAGGGCAGGAGCACCCCACTCCCCCCAGGACACGGCAGGTCAGATCCACTGCACTGGGGCAAGTCAAGTCAATCCCTGGGCAACAGAGGCCATGGAAGTCCACTGCCCCGCTGGGGAGGCCACTTGCAACTCCAAGGCCACAGGTGCTGTTCCCTGCCAGGGGTCCACGTGTAATGTGTGAGCGAGCAGCAATCGCCTCATGACCTTGGTACTGCTAATCAAGCCTGCGCTGCTGATCAGTTTTGGAAGGTAGCAGGATTGAAAAAGATACACTGACAAACACCAACCAAAACAAAGTTGGTGTTGCTGATATTAATTAACATCAGGCAAAACAGACCAGCTCTAATAATGCTCTTTGCCTTTACAGGGTGTCAGTGTTTTAATCAAAGGCTCAATTTACCAGGAACATAATTCTAGAGTAACTAGTATGCCTCTAATATCATAACTTCAGAACACGCAAAGCCAATGTGGACAAATCTGCTATCAATACCAGGAGATATTAGCACACCTCTCTAACTGTGGCCCACACAGACTAAAACAAAGAGATGTAGGATTTGAGTAACAATTAGAGAGACATTTAAAACATCCTTAGATAACTCATGGGTCAAAAACCATATTGAAAATATGATTACAAAGTAAGTACTCAGCTGTTTAACAGGGAGAGATATTCTGAATGAAGCTGGAATACCACCCACGTGTCTGCCAGCGGTTGGGCAGATGGTGTTGACGCCACCGGCTACCGGTGCACGTGGGCTCTTCTCCCAGACTCCACCAAGCCCAGCATGTGGATGTCTGTGCTTTTCTCAATGGTCCACTTCAGTAAAAAGCTTGGAAAAGCAGGCACCCTATCTGTTAGAAAGGTGGGATCAGACGTGGTCCCGGTGTGGTTGCAGCAGACACTTTAACGACATGTCCATATCCAACACCTCCTGACAGGAAACCAGGGCGACAGAGGAGACAAGGGCTCAGTGGGCCCGGGGCTGGCTGGACCAGGCGGGGACCAGGGCCTGCAAGGTATGAGGCCATTGCCGTCGGCAAGGTTTTCTTGTTTGGCATCTTTTCCAACATGTTAGGATTTTCTACTGGGGAGTGTTGGGTTATGACATGTCTCATTTTCTTATAAAGGAAATACCTTTTTCTCTTGGCAAAGCATTCTTAGAGGCAAGATTAGGAATTTTCTTAATAACGGCTTTAGTATGTAAAAGTTTAACCAATAACTAGACTCTCCTGTACCAGCTACGTAGGTCTGGTTAAGTTCTATTTAACTAAAGCTATTTAGTATCTATTTCAGTTAAATTCTAATGGAATTTTCTCTGAATTGACCCCATGTACATTGAATATTTCTTTTTTTAATGTCAAAAATAAATGCTTCGTCAAGGAGGGAGGGAGCACCACTGTCCCAAGCAAAGACCGGCCCCCGGGCCGTGTTCCAATCCCTGGGCCTCCTTGAAGATTCTGTTCGGGGTCACCCTCATCTGTGCACACACGTCCTCTGGTCTAGGGCCTCCTGCTTTTGACAAAACAAACATGTGTGGATGGCCACGGCTCGTCTCCAGCTCCCCCCCATGCCCCCACACCCCCGGGTTCTCCTCTGCTGACCTAGCTCTGCCTCCACCCGACAGGCAAATGCTCAGGCACCTTGACCCCTGCTGCATCTTCCCACCTGTGTGGCCTTAAACATGTCAGTGTTGTCATTCCTGCTGGACAAAGCCTCCAGCTGGACCATGACAACACCGCCTGGACTCTGTCACCCAGCCTCAGTGCATGGCGGCTGGCTCCCCCCTTGCTCACAGCCAGTCCATTCCCTAAAGCTACCCCACTGCCCCTCACCCAGGGCAGCCTGCTTCCTTGCTTGCTCACCCCCAAATCTGTTCTTCCACGGCACTCAACAAGCCCTTCTGAAGTCAGAGCATGCTGCTGCCCCTGAGGAATGCTCGTTGCGCCTGCCACACCTTCCCTGGCCCTCGTGCCTGTGCCCACGCTGTTCTCTCAGCCTGGGCCTCTCCGCCTCTTCCTGAGCTCTGGAATAAGCTAGTGAAAAGAGTTGGGCAGCAGGCTAAATGGATGTAAGTGCAACTGATTTTCCATTCTTACTGTATCTAAACTCACCTTCCTGATCTGTCTCAAGGGCCGCAAGGCGTGCCTGGCATCAGCAAGGATGGCCGCGATGGCGCCCACGGTGAGCCTGGGCTTCCCGGTGATCCTGGCCTTCCTGGTGCTGTGGGTGCTCAGGGGATTCCGGGGATCTGTGACACCTCAGCCTGCCAAGGAGCTGTGTTAGGAGGGGGCGGGGAAAAGTCAGGTCCCAGGAGCTCCTAAAACAGAACCTAAGGAAGCAAGACAGCACCAGCCACGACTGAAGCTCCGAGTTCTGAAAGGCACCGGATCAGCAGCGTTCACATAGCAAGAAGCGGACGGTGCGACGGGCTAGCTACGTCCAGGCACGGCTTCTGACTGGATGCTGGCCCTGAGAGCATCCTGACCACGCTGTTGTCAGAGTGTTCTGTGTCCACGCCTATTGACAATGGTCCATTCATCTGTGCTAGCATACCTCAAACACAGGCCCTGATACAATTGTAAACCCAACATTCAAGACGGATATAGGATGTACATATAAAAAGTTTTGTACAATTCCATGAGATAAAGAATATTCAGCAACTTGTTTACATAGCATTTGCGTTAGGACTATGACATAATCCCAATAAAATGATATATTAAACCTTCAGGTTAATAACTGGCTACAGTATAACAAAAAATAAAGAACTTAACGTACGGTATCCCTTCTGTACAAAAGTCTACTTTGATTTACCTACTTTTTGTGTACAAAATTACATCCGCAATTAACAGTATTTATTGAAGGTGACTTTGTATTGCACTAAAGTCTATCGGTATTATCTGTTGTAATAAATAAAGCCACTCATTTGAAAAACTCAGTTCCAAACACTACGGTTTATTACATATTAAGTAATGACTCTCAATACGAAAACGTGGGCATTTAAGCAATCCACTGAGACAATATTTCATGTGTGGATAAAAGTAGCTTTAAAAGAAGTCTGGAAAATTTTTAGCAAAAAGGTTTAAAATAGTACTGCATCTTGCAACCCAGTACCATACGACAGGAAATCATTACAGGGGAGTGATGTAACATGAAATAAAATTCCAAACTACGTCTAGTTAAGGACAATTTAACTTGTTCCAATTGCTAAAGGGGCATATTTAAAATGTAAATGAAGAAAAAGCAATGTACCCTTCAAGACTAGAGATATTACAAAGGATGTTAATTTTTTAAGTTATCATGTTAAGAAAACATGATGGAATCAGACAGATAATTGAAAAATTACTTACTAATTATCAAGATGTCTTCATCCCCAAATGGTCTAAGAGGACATTAATGGATAAGTATTTTGTTCTAGATAGATATTTTTACAAAATGAGCTCTCAAAGTTCCTACTGGAGTCCCATCAGCTTGAGTCACGTCCCTTCCGAGTTAGACTAACAGAGTGGAGTTCCAGGATCATAGAAAACATTTATGGATCACGAAGGAATGGCCCTTTACTCCCTAAGGATTCCTGTTCAGTCCGATCACTTGATCTCCATCGTGGGGCTACTCTGTAGACTGCCCTGTGCAGGACAGGTCACCAAGGAGTCTGGTCTGGTCAGCTTTAGCCTTCTGCCAGTTTTACCGCAAAATACACTTTCAAATTCCTAAAGTCAAGAAGTGATCATTAATGTACTGAATTCAGACATGAAAACTGCTATCTTCAAAAGCATAAAAGGCTGACACGGAAAATTATGTAAACTACTACTTCAAGACACACAGTTTTAACGTGCCATTCACACACGTCACACCTTGTAGGGGGGTTGTGTCATTAAAACAGGGACCCGACCATTTTTCTCAAATTGTAGTTTCACTGTATATGTATTTTTATTTGTTTTTTCCAATAAATTCTCAAAATGTTTCACCGCTTTGTAAAAGCAGCCATTTTTAAAGTTGATGACACGAAAGTTACCATGTTAGCCATTTTTTAGTGTGCGTGTCAGTGGCGTCCATACCCGTCAGCAGTTCCCCCCCTCCCTCCTGGCTCCTGCACTCTGCGAGCATGCTGTGGCCAGGCATGGGTAGGTGCTGTTGTGTCACCGAGACTGTTGATGGCAGTAATACTGAGAGCTGCTGCCTGCAGTGCCCTGCCCGCTGCGGTCCATGCTCCCGCCACTCCACCTCTCCCGATTTTTTAAAGGGCCTCAATAATGGCTGGGTCAGGCCGACCAATCTGAGCACAAGGGTCAGTCTCAACCTCACAAAAGAGTGACACAAAATGAGAGGACGTCACATGCCCAAATCTCATCAAGACTCGAGGTCGCCCATTGACAGGAAATATAAAAGATGTTAAACCCCACCATGGATATTGCAAAACACAGAATGTGAAAAATTCTGCAGGACAAGGTACTCAGTTCCTTCAATAATAAAGGTAAAAAGGAAGGAGAAACTATTACAGATTAAAAGATATTTAAGAGTATCAACCAAACACAATGTGTGGATCCTGATTCAAACAAGCCAACTGGAGAAAGGCATCCATGAGCCAATGGGAGAAATCTGAACAGAAATGGGTATTCAGGAATGACTGCATTCAGGGATGATAACGATACTGTAGTTATGCTTTTAAACAACCCCTTTCTTTTTGGAGATATATTTATGAATGAAATGAGATGTCTGGAGCTGCTTTCAAATAATTCACTGAGGGCAGGAGGATGGGGAGTTTGGATGAAACAAAATTATACCTGAAAAAGAGTTACAGGGACTCAGGGGTTCCTTATTCTATTCTCTCCATTTTTGTGCATGTTTGGAAACTTCCCTGAGGTTTTGGCTTCTGTTTTTGGTGGCTGGCTGGCACAGGAACCAAACCCTGGACCTTGGTGCTTGGTGCCATCAACATCATTTTGTTTTTCAGCTGATTTCTCACCACTACGCCAGCGGGGAAGACGTCATTTTGTTTTTTAAAGCATAACATTGTACACAATTAAATCTAGGTTTATGTATTTTTTTATCGTGGTAAAATATATATAACAACATTTGCCATTTTAACCACTTGTAAGTATACAATTCAGTAGCATTAAGTACATTCACAATGTTGTCCAACCATCACCACTATCTTTTTCCAAATCTTTTCCATCATCGCAAACAGAAACTTTAAACAGTCAACCATCCCCTTTAAACAGTAACTCCCACGCCCCTCTCCCCAGCCCCCGGCAACCACCATTCAGCTGTCTCCAAATTCAACAACTCTAGGCATGTCACATAGTGGAATCATGCAGTGTTTTTTGGTGCCTGGCTTATGTCACTCAGCATAATGTCCTCCAGGGTCATCCATGTTGTAGCATATGTGAGCCATATTCCCTTGTGTGTCTACACCATATTGTATTTATCCACCCATCTGTCCACGCACACTTGGGTTGTTTCCACTTTGGACCACTGTGAGTAATGCTGCTGTGAACATGCACATACAAGGGTCAGTCTGAGTCCCTGTTTTCAGTTTTGGGGGTTAATACCCACAAGCAGAGTTGCTAGATTGCATGGTAACCCTATGTGTAACTCCCTGAGGGACTTCCATGCTGTTCTCCACAGCAGCCGTCAGCTTCGCTCCCGCCAGCGGTGCCCAAGGGCTCCGATTTCTCCACATCCTGTCAATGCTTGTTATTCTGTGCTGGTTTTTTGTTGTTTTTTAATAGTAGCCATCATAATGGGTGTGAAATGGTGTCCCAGTTGAGGTTCTGATGTGCCTTTCCTTGATGGCTAACGACAGTAGGCATCTTCCCACATGACTGTTGGCCACGTGTACATCTTCTTTGGAGAAATGTCTATTCAAGTCCTTTGCCCATTTTTTAAGGGTATTGCCTTTTTGATGCTGAGTTGTAATAAGTTTATATTTAATACAAGTCTGGGGGAGAAGTATGGTGCTCTGCTGCCATTGATTTAACCTCCAAATCACTTGGAGTGGCTGTTAACACTCCACCTATCCACATTTTCAGCGACATTCCAACCACAGCAACTTGCCATTTCCAACTACTGCCTGCACTCAGAAGCTATATCTGCATAGAAATATACTCTAATATTCTTCCCAAACATTAAAAGCTTTTAGGATGTAATTTAAGATGAACCACATTTTGATAATTTTCTATATCCCAATATCTGAAGCATAAACCTAAAATATTTGGCAAGGTAGAATTTACCTTTTAGAATAACTAACTGAAAGACAGAAAACAATAACAATTTTTCAGGCATAAGACAATACTAAGTTCTTTTCACACACAGTGAGGCTAGTCCAAGGCATCAGTCTCTATTTTGAATAGTTGGGCAGAACTGGGGTTAAGTGGTCATTCTATCTGGACTCCTGCAGGGTCCCTGGAACCAGTTTACTGGAAGTTGGGGGCAACTGTGAAAGATCAAGACAAGCAGATCTCTTCAGTCCTCCTCGGCTGAGCTGAGGCCAAAGGTAGCTATTAATCGTCATTATACTCTCAATTAGCACCTATTTTCAACAAAACACATATGAAATAGTTGAGTTTTAAGGAACTTTTACAACTTATCAAAACATCTTGAGATGACATTGGAAAAAATATTCACATTAGATTTGTAAATATGAGAATAATACCAATAATAAAAACCATATTTCTTAGCAAGAGAGAGATGGTTTTAATTATATGTCAGGGAAATATAACAGCAAGTTATTAAGAAGAAGAAGGTGGTGTAGACTGTATTAGGTAGGAGAGAATTAAAGGCAAAGGATTAAAAGAAATAAAGAGGGGGTTTGGATCCCTATACTGGCCGGCCACAAAAAAAAAAAAAAAAAAAAAAAAAAGAGAGAGAGAGAGAGAAAGAAACTCCTACATGTATGGAAAACTGAAAATCTACTTCCAGAGAATTCCTATGTTGAAGAGGCAAACAAATCAAAATTACAAGACATTTACATTAAATTGACAAAATAAACCACTCATGAAGAAGTCAGAACAGGCAGAAATTTGTATGTACCTAACAAAGCTCTGAAATAGAGGAACACTGAGAGAACTCTACATTTGACAAGTCTAATCATAGTGGCAGATGTCCACACTGGTCTCTCAGAAACAAAGGGTCTGACAGCAAAAGAGAAGGACAGGGAAGGTTTGAATCACAAGTAATAATTTCAACCTAATACGCACATATAGAATTCTCCAAACAAAAAATGTACATTCTTTGCAAATAATCATGGAACTTTTTAAACTGACCACATAAGAGGTCATAATGGAAGTTTCAACAAACTTTTATTTTTTAAATTTTTTCAACAAACCTTTAAAAACTGCTTTTTCATATAGAACATCTTCATTGATCACAATGTGAGAAATGCACAAAAAGCTGTTTTTAAAAAGACAGACAAAGTCAAGGGTTCGGATCCCTGTACTGGCCAGCTACCAGAAAAAAAAAAAAAAAAAAAAAAAAACCCAGAAAGAAACCCCTATATATATGGAAAATTAAAAACCTACTTCCAGATAATTCCTACATTGAAGATGCAAACAAATCAAGATTCCAAGGTATGTAGAACTGAGACAGTGGAAGCACTGCATCCTAACTTGTCAGATGTTTTCAGCAGAGCATTAAGACAGAGATTGGCTTTGTTTACTTTTTTCCCCTTGTTTTCTAATCAATGCATTTAAAACAAATTTCTGTCTAGAAAACAAGGCCAAAAATAAATGAAGTAAACTTTCAACTTAAGATACTAGAAAAAAAGTTTTGAAAAAAGAATGGAAATAACAGAAATAAGGTTTTTAAACAGTAAAGAAAAATTACGACAGGAAAACACTACCTCACCCCCACATGAAGTCAGCAGCGTCACCAACGGCACGGAGCTGCCTCTCCGGGAGGACTCGGCTTGGCTCACATGAGTGGAGGAGCCTGGGCTTGGGACGACCAAAGGATGGAGAAGGCATGACCTCCTCAGGATGGAGGATGACTTTTTTCCCAAGATACTTTATTTCTAATGCAGGTCGCAGTGGGCTGTTGGCCCCTCCAGCCATGCAAGAGCTGCAAATGGTGGCTGGTCACTGAGGGCGCTTCAGCAGCACATGGAAAAGCATCTGAGTCCGCAAGTACTCAGATCATTGCCACAGGCACTCAGGTGAGTGAGACCCCATCGCCTTGTCTTTGCACTGTCGCATCTGTGCCAGCCTTGCTCTCACAAGGACACTACCAAACGCCGTGATGAAGCTAAGTGGCCCTCAGACCCCTCGACTCGAGCGACATGCGCTGGCGGCTGAGCACCCCAGGCTGGGTTCTGCAGGCTGGCACGGCCGCTGGGATGCTCCCTCCACTCCAAGCACCCGCAGACCTCTGGCTCCTCCACGTGGTGGGGGTCATGGTCTGCATCTGCTGCAGGGGTTGCCCCTTGGCCCCGACAGCACACAGTAGACAGCTGGCCTCTGAGACCCATGCAAGCAGAAGCAGCAGCAGCAGCAGGTAAGTGCCCATGTTTTCAACGCATGTTCCAGTCACCCACGTGCTTCTCAGGCAGGTCACAGCACTCGACAATCCCATCAAGGCCATCACATGCCAGACTCCATGTGCCGGTGCTGGTGAATAACACTTTTCATCTGGTCTGAGTCTCTTTTGCACAAGGGGCTTTACGTGCGCATGATCATAAAGGATGCAATTAAATGGTCCGTACACTCCATTACATTACATTCATGTAATATGTAAAGGTTTGCTCGCGAGAATATTTTGGAAGATGCCAAGTGGAAGGGCGAGTGCTAGTGGACTCAGCTGACCAGACACAGTGCTGGTGAGCAGCAAGGCCAACAGCACAGGCCGTCTGCAGTACTCGCAGACTGTGAGGGCTTGGGGATGAGGGCCTCAGACACCTCCGCGGGTGAAGATGGCATTCCCTGGGACTGGTGACGCGTCTCTGCAAGGAGGGTCACCCCATTCCATGCACCACCGTCCAATGCAGGCAACCGATCCTCCCCTGGGAGAACAAAGCTGGGGTCCAGTCTAGAGAGGGTGAGGAAGGGGCTCTGGACCTGGGGAGGCCACGTAATGGGCACGTAGGAGAGGTACCCCACTGAACACGTGGGTCAATGGATGCTGCACAACTGAGGAGACTCCAGCTCCCACAGCCACTCAGCTCCAGGACCACAGACTAAGCCTGGGGTGCCCCAACATGGAGAAGTCGGGGAGAGGGGAAGACGCACCCAGTGAGGGAGCAGAGACCCCAGGGAGGGCAGCATCCTGGAAACCAGTGAGGAAAGCAGTGGGATGTGTCCACGCTACTGAGAGGTCAACAGGGCCAGTCTTGGACCCAACACTGGCTAGACAGTGGGGGAGGGGCAGTGGTCAAAAGGCAACAGAAAGGAGACCTGAAAGAGGAGCAAGGATAAGGGCCTGACCAGCGCCTGCCACCCAGCAGCTAAGGACAGCAAAGGATGGGCTGTGGCTGCTGCAGGCAAGGACGGGATCCAGGGTCTCACAGAATGATGGGAGAAATGACAGCATGAATGCAGGGAAGCGGGGAGGAGGGGGGAAGCAGGCAGGGCTGCGGAGGAAGGCGGCAGAGGTGCAGCAAGCGCAGTGCAGGTGCAGCCCAGGTGCCTCTCGCCTTGCTGGGGTTCAGGGCCACTAACCTAAATGCAGCCGGTCATCCTAGACTGGATCCCAACTGGGAGAGAAAAGCTGTAGAGGATACTATTAGGACAAATTTGAAAGTTCACCATGACTTAGAAAGCAGCATTGTAGCAACATTAAATGGCCTCATGTGATCACTGTAGTCTGTTCTGTGAGATGATGTCCTTATTCTTAAGAGTAAACACGGAAGTATTTATAGAGGCATGCGCCGCAACCCGGGGTCCAACGGTTAGAAAGACACATGTGGAGACTGACAAACGGCTAGAGAACACAGCCAGGCAGGTACACAAGGAGCTTTCTGTACTATTCTTGCAATTTTCCCGTAAATTTGAAGTTACAGCAAAATTTAAAATTACCACAAATAGAGTCATCTAAATCCAGAATGTGGGGCATTTGGCAGACAACTTGTCTGACCTCCTCAAAATCTCAACACACTAATCAGTAACTGGGTGGAGTGGGATTGCTACAGCATAATCAAATGCAGGGCATAATCCATGGCTGGGTGCTGGATCAGAAGGAAAAAGCAGCTATAAAAAGCATTTCTGGAACATTCTGGGGAAATCTGAACATGGACTGGGCATTAGAAGACAAGAGAACACATTACGTGGGAGAAGGCCTGTCTTTTGGAGACACTGCAGAAATGTTTAGAGTTGAAGGTTCATGTCTGTAGCTGTCTGAAGTGCGTGTGTATAGATGTGCAGTACCTATGGTGGGTGTCAACTGCTGAGATCAGGAGGCAGGGATGCAGGCGCTCGTGTGCTGTGTGTGCTCAAGTGTAAGAGTTTAAGCCATGCACTGTTTTTGCTGTCTGATGGAGAAACTCTTCGTTGGCCTTGTAGTGTATGATTGCCAAAGATCTGACTGTTGAAACCACACCAATGACAGAGTGTCTTGAAAGCAGGGCCAATCAGAAGGAAGCATTAGATGAAGCCACTGAGCCATGAGGAGGCCTACAAAGGTCCCCTACCAGTTTTTTCATCTGAAAGAGAGCTGTGGTTGGAAATACACAGATGGAGCTGTCCTCAGGGATACGTTCTTCCCACACATGGGTTCTGTTGAAGCATTTCACAAATAGGAGACTTAACGGTTTGTAGCATTTTTCAGACTCCACACCATACAGCGCAACATTGGTCATCTATTATTAACATGTTTGTTTGACTAGACTAAAGGTGTCTTTACACATACTTTTTAACCCCTTCACTACTAATGATACTTTTATCAGGACAGAGGGCAGAGGGCAGACTTTTTGGTGGGAGAGGAGGAGGTTTGTTTAAAGATGTAAGTAATATTATGATTTGGTAGCTCAGTTTTTCTCTCAGGACAACCTAAAGTCCAGAATATTAATTTTCTTAGACTTTTCCTTATTGATGCTTGGCTTGGTATTTGCAAAAATCTGCATGGATTCCCCCCCCATGCTTCTCACACTGGAAACTCACCAAGCTGAGGCCCCACCCCCTGGACCCCTCCACCCATCTTCCCATCCACCCACCTGCTGAGGCCAAACCCCCAGTCACCCCTGATGCCTCCTTTCTGTGGCATCCCACATCCAGCATGACCACACACGCTACAGCGTGTGCCCCCTTTCCTCAGTGCTGTTGCCCTCTCCCGCCGAGCCAGGCCCTGACTAAGCAGCCTTCCTATCACCTCTACTCCCTGGCGCCCAATCCTGTAAAACATGTCAGATCATGTCACTCCCTCCCTTCACCCTTCCGGGGTCCCTAGACCTTAACGGGATCTGCAGCCCACCAGGCCCTGGCCTTGCTGCTCCCCAGACAGGGTGGGTGGTGCCCCCACCCCAAGGCCTGTGGAACTGCAATTTCCCAGCTCAGGGCTCATCATTTGGGCCTTGGCTCACACCACCCAATCCCAAGAAGCCACCCTGCAGTCCCGCTGGCTCATGGCAGGGTCTCCCACCCCATGGCAGGACCCGACACTGTCTCGTTCACTGACTGCGTGTTGACCACCTCCCACCAGGTGCCCCAGCATCTTGGACATATACCCAGTTATACTAGGAAAGATCAGTTGAATGAAATGTGTACTAAAATAACTTAGGAAAATCACTTAAAACTCATGTATTGCATTTTTAAGAACAAAAATGTGCATGCAAGCTAGAGGGAGAAAGTTACTAAGGAAATAATTAAGTACAGAGGTGTTTACGCTATTTACATTCTAATTCCCCGAGATTGCTAATTGATTTTGCTTCAGCCTGTTTCTTGATGGGTCCAGTAATTTGACCCAGGAACTGTACACAAGTTCAACATAATTAAATTTCAGAAATATCCAGGAAACATAACATATAAAAAACATAATATCCATATCTATTTAACCTTCAAGTTTGTGTGTATGTGTGTGTATATATATATATGTATAAATGTCTTCATATTTGTTTTTTTACTATTTCTTTTATTTATTTCTTTTATTTATTGAATCAAAATTGATTATATTTTGAGGGCTCAACATTGAAATGTTGATTAAATCAATATTACTAGCCTATATATTGTTACAAATCATAAGTACTCTTTATGCCTCTTATCCAATCTCTCCCCACCTCTCTCTTCCTCCCCCCTCCCCACTCTAATTACCCTAGATTTCTTCTCTCCTTCTGAAAGAATATTGGTTACTCTGTTAATTTGTTGCCTAGATGATCTGTCCAATGCTGAGAGGTGTGATCAGGTCCCCCAATATTATCATAGAGCAGATGCTTCTTCTGTCACTCTCAAATGGGCTTTGTGGAGAGACACATCCTCTTCTTTTCTTTATCTCTGCTGGTGACTCTCCTTGTGTCAATGTACTCCTGTGGCTGGTGGACCATCTGCGTGGTGGTTGTGGTTACTAGCCACTTTCACAGCAGCCATGGTTATTGTGGTGGCTGTGGTGGGCCACCCACATGGAGGTGATGTTTTTGGCATGCTCCTTGGCGCTGGCAGTGTACCTGGTTGTGGGAAGGGGAGCCCGGTCCCCACCTCCATGCCTCGTGTCCCTGGGCAGGCCCCAAGGCACTGTTGCAGTGTGCCTGGTTGTGGGAGTGGGGTCTGGTCCCGGCTCCAAGCCTCCGTTTCCCAGGCAGTCTCCAGGGCACTGGTGGTGTGCCTGGGCCAGAACTAATTTTTTGTCCTTTGCTTACTTCTAAAATGGGGGAACTTCCTGTGGGAACCAATACTTGAGCTCTGTGGTTGAGCTAAATTGCTGCTTTGCCGCTGTTTCCCTAGGGAAGGCTTTTTGTGCAGCTCAGGATTTAATGGTTGACCTTATAGGTACTTCCGGCTCTCTAGAGATCCGGTGGATCTGGGTTGTGTAGAAACTCTAATCTGGGCCTGAGTGTTTTCATCGAACTGCACCCCATGCAATTCTGTATTCCCGACCAGTCTCCTCTGAGTGGTCCTGTGCTGACTGGGGGCTGGGTTGGCTGCCCTTGCTGTGTCCCAGTGTTCTCCTGGTGGGCCCGTGTCCCCCACTGCCCATGCTCCAAACACTTCCCATGGGACAGGCCCTGCACCAGTCCCTTGCGATGACTCACCGGCCTCTGAATGGCTCCCTTTTTTCAGCTGTTCTGGCTCCTCACTCCTGTGTGGGTCCACGGGAACCCTATCAGTGGTCTTGCTGTCCTGGGGGCTGCCAAGGCCCACTTCTCCCCTGTCACCTCCAAGTAACATCTGAAGGGCACAGCTGTGGCTCCTACTGGCTCCTGGTCCATGCACTCAACAGTTCCAGCCTTAAAGTGGCCGTGGCACGAAATGCTCAGAGCAGTTTTTTCTTTCTCTCATCGTGGTTTCTCCTGCCTTCATGAACTCCCTTTAGGTCTCTCCTTCTCTTCCCCTGAGCTTCAGCGGCCCCAGCTTGGCTGATATTACATTTTTATAGCTGTAAATTGGTTGATTTGTGGGAGAGAGTGACACTGGGAACCGTCTATTCTGCCGTCTTGACCAGAACTCCAATGCTTTCATATTTGAATGAATTCTACCAATAATAATCTACTACTAAAACATAGGTACACCAAGCCAAACATTAAATCATTTTTAAAATATAAAAGCTTTATTTTATTAAAACAATACAACAGTCTACCGCTAACAAAGTTAAACTGCATTATAAATAACCACAAATGATTCAATTAAAATAAATTTGGTACCACTTTGCTTTAAAATGCAATTAAATATATAATGAAAATAAGAAACGTATGAAATTCTATAACTTAGGAGATGCAGATGTCACATGGACACAGAAAAGGGAAATAGACAAGACTACCTCTTCCTGCATGGCCTGACGGGAGGAACCCTCCAGCCGCAGGAGGACTTCTCCCAGGCCCTACTGTGTTTAGACACCGGAGCCCTTCTTAAAAAGGCTCCATGTTTGCTGCACCAATCTCAGCTCATTCTCTAGTGAGACTCTTGCCAAGTCAACAGCAGCCATTACCCAGCAGCTCAGACAAGGTACAAAGTCAGGACCCTGTGCATTTATTTCACTGGGGCCTAACAGCAACTCACCTTGACCACCAGGATTCTGAGGCTGGTACCTAGAACTGAGGTCCCCCAGGGCAGAGCACAGTACCTGTCCCGCGGTACTCACTCTTCTTCCTTCTGAACCGCCAGAGGCTGGCTGAACTCCTCATTCAAACCAAGAGCTCAGTCCTGGCAGAACCAGGTTCCATGACTGCACATGCAGGGTCAAATGAGGAACCGGAAACGCAGGGTGTCAGAGCCCCCAGCTGGCTCTGATCACCCAGCCAATAAAAATGTATCTTCTCTTGCCTTCTGAACACATTTGAAGCCCAGACCACTCATTTGACATTTATCTGCATTTTTGTCTTTTGCTATTCTTGCTTTCATCCCTTTCAGAAAGTTTTCTGAGGGCAAAAATCACATCCTGTGCCCCTTCCAGGCCTCAGTACAACATGCGGTACAGGGCAGGTGCTCGATGTATTTGACAATTAAGACTTCAGTCATTTATATACTGTAGCCCAATAGACAAATCTAGGCTGTGATTATTACTTTAATAAATGACTAGTTACATCATTAATGAGCAGAGCTTCACTGATATTGGACTTAGTATCTGACAATTTCAGGAAACCAGAAAGTTTGAGTTATCCTTGGGAAAAAAGGATATATAAGAACATTGATAAGTAAAATTTACAAAAACCTAAAAATCTACCTGGCCTAATTAAATACTAACCTTCTTGAGAGAATCTCCATGTCTTTCCTGAATATATTTTAGGAACGCTGTGGTCCACTGAAGAGTTGTTGCCTTATCAGTCTCAGCATTGCAGAACGGGACTAAGAGATTCAACTCATCACAACAAATGCGGATTCTGCGCCTACAGTCAAAACGCAAAGCAATCACACAGAGAAGCCAAAGCTAAAGGAGCGAGTGACAGGAACTGCTTCGCTGTATGACTTGGAAGAACTGCAGTCCACAAACCCTGGCCACTTAGTGCAAAGCTGAGTGGCCTGAGTGCGGAAGAGTTAACTAACAGCCTGCAGCTCCCCTTAGAGAGGCCTGTTTACCAGGATGGCCTCAGCGAGCCCAGAGCCTGACTGTGTTGACAACAGGGTTTACACTGAGCACTTGCCGTCCCTCTGGGAGCCTGGAATCTGGACATGGTAGGTGGGGAGTACCTACGTAACAGGCCCCCAGTAAAATCCCTGGGCACTGAGTAATGACTTGGCAACATTTCACCCTTGCTGTCAGAACTCATTGATGGTGGAATTAAGGGCATCTTGGGTGACTCCAATGGGAGAGGACTCTTGGAAGATTGTGCCTAGTCCTCCCCCAGGCTTCTCCCCACAGGCCTTTGCTAATTTTTGTGTGCTTTCTCTGTAATAAACCACAGCCCTGAGTCATCCCAGCGAATCAGTGGACTTGGGGGCGGCTTTGGGTATCCCTAATCTACCTAGCAACACAAGTTAATGTTTACTCTTGCTTCTTCTTCCTCCCTTGAATATAGAAATGGCTAACTACTGCTTTATCTGTAATAAACTCGCACGTGTAAGACGACTGCATACACATCGACCTGACAACCAATCCCACACATTACCTTCTATCTCTTTCCATTCGGTTATGCCTCTCCCTACGCTGCGACCGTCCTCCCTGGGGCACACTCTGGGTCTGCTCCCCCAGGTTTGCCTGCGAGGACTCTGCGGCCTGCCAAGTGCCCTGTGCGGCTGTGGAAGCTTCGCTCACATTCTGAATCTCTCCGAGGGCTCTCCGTTCCACACTTGTGTCCAGCTGGCGTATTCTGCTCCGATTCCTCTTATTTATTGCTTGTTTACATAGCGCTTCTTCTTTGCAAAAGAAGAAAGAAGTGGTATTTTAATTTTTTATTCTTCCTAATGTATCCGCATGAATGCCAAATAACATATTTTTGTCATTTTCCATCCAAGACATAAACTCTATTGGGTGAGCAGCACCAAGAATTGAACCACAGAGAGCTGTGCTACTGCGGTTATTCAGTGTGACGTGCAGGGAGCACTAAGCTGCGAGCTTATTTCATACTACACAGCCACGCCGCAGTCTATAATTGAGTAAAATATTCCTCCCAAGTGCTATGCAGCCCAGGTTATATAACCTTGTCAAGCACCCCCTCTTTAGTTAACAGGTGTTATCTGTGAATCGAGAAACCAAGGAGTCATTCACTTTTTTTGAAATTCAGAATGGAAAACAATGCTGTAAATATTTTCTCCAGAAAAGATTTTCTGTATACACATACACAATTCAAATTCAGAATGGAAAACAATGCTGTAAATATTTTCTCCAGAAAAGATTTTCTGTATACACAATTCTTCTGTATACACATACACAATTCTTTTTTTTTTTTTTGGTGGCTGGCCAGTATAAGAATCCAAACCCTTGACCTTGGTGTTATAACACTGTGCTCTAACCAACTGAGCTAATCGGCCAGTCCCCTGTACACAATTCTAATATGACAACTAGTATTTTAACTGCAAAGCTCAGAAAAGAGGACGAAACTAAACTGGCTTAAGATTAAGTATGCCCTCACCTCAGAAGCGATTCTCCCCACAAAAGGAGTAATAAAGAGCATCATAGCTTTTATGCTACACAGCATGCTCCATGTACACCACACTATGCTGGAGAAATACACTAGATTTCCATCAAAGAACAGTAGGCGCCCAGCTGGCAGGTGAGGTGACGTGCATCCCCACATGCCACACAAGTCCAAATTCTCCACAGTGGGAGAAGTCGCTTTGACACAAATTTCAGAATGGTCATGACGTTTTAAGGAGACATAGAGAGGAATCCAAAAGTCCTGGTGATTTTATTCCTCAACATGAGTAGTGTGCACAGGGGACATTTTAATACTCGCCTTATACCTCAAACATGTCAACATAATCTTCTGCATAAAATGTCATAACAAGGAAAAAGTGAACTCTTGGTGGGGAGATGGCAGTAGCACTCCATCCAAATCCTCCCTTTGTCAGCTCTTGAAAAGTTTAGCGCACACTGTGTTATTTCATTGGATAACTTCAAAAATAATTCCTTTCCAGGGAGGAAGGGATTGAGAGTTAACTTTCGAGGTTAGCAAAGTTTGCCTTCAGCCGTTTATTTCCAAAACTTTGAATCGCCTTATGGCCTCTTGCTCCCAACCCAGTCCTCTGGCCATCTGCAGAGAGCCTTCCTGTTATTCTCCCCTCTCCTAAAGCTTTTAGCAGAGTTCAGGCTCCTGTCTCACAGTGTACCAATAAGAAAACAATAACTATAAAGTTCTTTCAGTAACTGAAAGACAACTGAAAATGTAAGTTTATTGTTCTACTGTTAAGAAAAAGCCCTCAAACTCAATGTTTCCACACGAAGGTTAATTCTGATGTTTGAAATTCAGAGGAGCGTTCAAAGTGAGGGATATACATTCACTTCCAAGATCGTTTCCTTTGTGTATAAGCCATCTCTCTCCCCTGCCCAAGGCCAAAGTGACAGGAGCGCAAAGGTCAGTCAGGAGGAGGAAGTACCCGTTACCTCTGCATTGTCGCTTACCTCCCACTTTAATCCAAACCTGCTCAGGCAAAGCTTTGTTTCTACCACCTAAAGTCTGTTTAGTGGATTCAATCTCTTGCTGATAACAGAAAGAAAATGTTCTAGGCAATCCAATATCCTGGTGCTTGGCAGCTTCAAGTGCAGCACATGAGTTACTAGAACTCTAGAAAAAATGAAGCAACAGGAATTTTATCAATATGTGGCTCAATTGCCTCTTACTGTGCAAATAAAATGCACGTAACAGAAGTAATATCGAAACTATTAGTACTTAACCTGAATAACTTTAGTTGCATTGAGGATTTAAAAATATTCCCCAAACCACATAAACACTCTCGATTTTAAAAGGTTATTAAGCTCAACAAAAGGAAAAAAAAGAATCCTTAGGACCTAACTAAAATAAGTTACCACATCCATTTAATGCAAAAGAGCAGAGCATCACAAATCATTTTCCCTACCTGTGTCTGTGACAGAGCAGAATTCCCAGCAGCAGGGCACGCGTTGGCTGTAAACAGAGGGTACGTTAGCTGCAAGGCAGTCGCTGTGGCGGCAGTTTTATTTTTCACTAACGTCGTGCATTTGTTCTGTTGCTGAGGAAGAGGAACGTTCATCAGCTCAGATGGATGTCGAATAAGAGTTACCAAACTGCCGAGACAAAAGAAAACCCAGAGACACGTGAGGAGGTAAGCTTCCCGGCAGGTGGCAGTCACCTACTATTGCACTCTGATGGTCACAGATGGTTTGGGCAGGAGTTCACCCCTGCTAGGACAAACACCCCCTCATCATGGAAATGTCTCTACAGCGACTATCGGCTAGGACTGGGTCGTGGGAAAGTCCCTCCCGTCTGCTTCCCACGGAGGCAGGTCAGGCGGTGCGTGTCCTAGCTCTCATCCCACCCTGACACCGCTCTCTCGTCGTCCTGCGGGATCCGGGGGACACGCACTTGCTGAGCGCCGCGACCGGGCTCGCGGGGCTCGGGGGCACGCTGGGGTCCCGGGGGCTCGGGGGACACGCACTTGCTGAGCGCTGCGCCGGACTCGGCGGGCTCGGGGCC
>NW_007728070.1:208716-212804 GCF_000696425.1 Galeopterus variegatus | reverse complement strand
AGGGCCTCAGCGGGCGCGCCGTTGGGGGAGGGAAACCGCTGAGCACCGCCCCGCAACGGCAGCCCCACCCCCTAAGCTGGCCACGCCCCTCCGTTACCCGGCGACGCCAACCGCCCGCCCGCCGGCCTCACCCCGCCCCGCCCCTGGCGCCCGGCCAGGTCACGTCCCGACCAACATCCTGGCCACGCCCCCGAATCCCGGCCACTCCCAAGCTCTGGCCACGCCTCCACCCCGCGGCCAGGTCACGCCCCTGATGTCCAGTCCCGCCCCTGATGTTCGGACCCGCCCTTGACGCCCGGCCACGCCCAAGCCCTGGTCACACCCCACCCCTACCCACACCACGTCCAGGTTGCACCTCCTGCCCGCCCAACCTCTGGCCACGCCCCCATCCTTCCCACCCGCCTCCCGGTGACGCTCCCTTCACCTTGTCGTGCTTCGCGTGGGTGCCTCGATTCCCTGCGCTGACAGTGGCATCTGGATTAAGTGCTCCCACCATGCACAGACCATCCGGTTAATATGCGTGTCGTGTGCAGTGCAGTGGGTGTAGTTGTGGGCCTGGAAAAAGATCCTGAGGCACCAATAAAGTATCCCCGAGAGTTTATTTGAGCCAAGTATGTGTGACCCTGCTGGGGAAAACACCAAGTTGCCCTGTGAAGTCCTTTCCAAAGAGAACTTTAGCATTTTTATGATCACAGAAAAGCGAAGGTCAGAGGTGAGAAGTGGGGACATCCCCTTAATCAGTACATCAGTTTTTCTTTCTTTTTGTGGCTGGTAGGTACAGGGATCTGAACTCTTTACCTTAGGGTGAGACACCACATTCTAACCAACTGAGCTAACTGGCCAGCCCAGAAAGCAGGTTTTAATTCAGCAGGCCTGGGGTGGTACCCAGAATCCTGTCTTTGCAAGGAGTCTGCTGCTGATGCTGGTGCTGTTTAAAAGAGAAAATAAAATCTAGATCATATCCTATTTGACTTTTCATTTATTGGAAATAAAGACCATTGGCCCCTACAATGTCTTTCTGTTTCTTGTTTTGGGTGGAGTTCTTGCAGATAGCAATTTTGAGCCCTCTCTTATTTACACACAAAACATGAGAATGATCTGGCTTTACTGGAGCTCGCATTATGAATAAACTGGGAAGAGAATACCGGACATGCTTTTTCAAACTCTAGACATGGCTCCCAGTGGTTCCACTCTGCCGCTGAGGAGACAGCCCTCCTTAGCTGAAGGTCCTAACTGAGCTAGTGAAGGAGGATTTAAACAGAGTCCAGGTGAACAGTATGGGGATGAGAACCCCCCCCCCCCCCCTTGGGGTTGGGGCCCCCCCCCCCCCCTTGGGGTTGGGGCCCCCCCCCCCCCCTTGGGGTTGGGGCCCCCCCCCCCCCCTTGGGGTTGGGGCCCCCCCCCCCCCCTTGGGGTTGGGGCCCCCCCCCCCCCCTTGGGGTTGGGGCCCCCCCCCCCCCCTTGGGGTTGGGGCCCCCCCCCCCCCCTTGGGGTTGGGGCCCCCCCCCCCCCCTTGGGGTTGGGGCCCCCCCCCCCCCCTTGGGGTTGGGGCCCCCCCCCCCCCCTTGGGGTTGGGGCCCCCCCCCCCCCCCGCGCCCCCTTTGCCAAAAACCACCCCCCCCCCCCCAACCATGGCTCCTTTGAGCAAATAGCACCCCCTGCCCCCAAACATACAGAAAGAAAGAAAGGGAAGAAAAGGAAGGAAAGAAAGGAAAGCAAGCAAGCAAGAAAAGTAGCAACCATGGTCCCATTTGCCAAATTTTGGTCCCATTGCCAAAATTCAAGAGACAGTGAAGAAAGGAACAGGCTTTCAAAGGACAGGAAAAGCAGTACTCTGGACAGGGTTGTTATCTAGGTGAACAGCCATAGTGGATCACAAATCAGATTAGTGGCTCTGAACTAACTTTTAGAAACAAAAAGCAAAACATCAGTGTGCATCATATGTTATAGGGTAAATGTAGACCATGGAACTTCAGTCTAAATGTATGTATGGGTGCACTGGGTCACTATGTAAATTGTGTTTCTTATGCTTTGCAGTTCATCCACTGTTCTTGGATGTCAGAACAATGGAAAGCAGCAGAAAGTCTTAGTGGCATCATATGCTGACTTGGAAAAAGTGAACTCTTGACCCTGCAAAGACACATCTTCTCCACTTCTTCACTAGCTCCCATGCAGACTTCTGGGAAAGAACCAGGACTTGGGATGATGACCCATTCCATGTCCTGGAGGAGGAAAAATCAGGATGAGTCTGGAGCATCCTGTTGTTGGTTGAAAGCAAGGCTGCTTTCAAGGGTGCCTGCTGAAGGAATGCTGAAGGGATGAAGGAATCAGCTTCCAGGGGCTCCCAGTGGCCAGAAGTGAAGCAATTTGTTCATCAAAAAGAAATTAATTTTGGTTAATTGGGATGAGCTGTGCTTGTGAAAGACCAGAGATCCATACTTATTCACAAAAGAGACAAATTAATGTAAAGTCATTGTAATACAAAAGAATAGTGAATATAGTAGAACAGGTCTGATGTTATGTTTGTTCTCCTTGTAGCATACAATGATTTATAAAAATTCCAAAACGTATATAAAGGATGAATACAGATACTGCCTCCACAAAGTAGGAATCATACCAGCATCAGGAAAAACCAGAGGCAACACAGTGGAAAAAGGTAAGAACTAGTAAGAACAGAAATCCAGCAGATAATCAGCACCCAGAGCCTGATGCACCTGTTGAAAAAGAAATTCAACAGATTTATCCAAGAAGATGAATTAGCCAAAGGCAAAGAAAGGAAAAACAGCCTCTTCCGGCTGATCCTTTGTCTCCTAGGACATAAATCCATTATTATTATAATAAGTCAGTGATAAGTCATAGAAGTTTCCAATAATACTAACAGCCATGCAATGATTCAACAATGGGTTATGGAATGTCAACCATGCAAACTCAGAATCATACATGTATACATTAAAGTAATGCATCATTTTGGGGTAAAACATCAAGTTTCAGGAGTGAGGTAGGCATGGACTTAAAAGTCTGAGACATGGCAACAGAAGTTATCCAAAATGAAACAGAGATAGAGGAAAGACTGAAGAACGAACAGAGCATCAGCTGGTTGTGGGACAACTTCAAGCAGTGACATTTCGACCTCCCTGGCAGTGGAGGGGTGGGAAGAAAAATATTTTATGAAGTAATGACTGAAAAATTTGGTAAAAACTACAAACTCACTGACCTAAGAAGTTTAATGAGTCTCAAACACAAGAAACAAAGAAAACTATATCGACTCATAATCAAATTGCTTAAAATCAGCAAAACATCTTAAAAGCATCTAAAGAAAAAAGATATTATGTACAGAGGAACAAATATAAGAATGACTGCAGACATCTCATCAGGAGCAATGCAAGTCAGAAAACAGTGGAGTGACATCTTTATAATGCTGAAAGAAAAATGCCATCTTAAAGGGCTGGCCTGTGGCTCACTTGGGAGATCGTGCTGCTGATAACACCAAGTCAAGGGTTAAGATCCCCTTACTGGTCATCTTTTAGAAAAAAAAGAAGAAGAAGAAGAAGAAGAAAAAGAAAAAGAAAACTGCCAGTTTATAATTCTATATCCTGAAAAGATATTTTTCAAAAAGAAAAGCAACATAAAGACTTTTTCAAACATACAAAAGCTAACATAATCCATCATTAGTAGACATGTACTACAAGAAATGTTAAAGAAGTCCTTCCAACAAAAGGAAGACGTTAACAAGATCAAAATCTGGATCTACACAAAGGAATCAAGAGAGTTGGATAATTTAAAGCTGTTCACTGTAAGCCCAAAAGCAACCACTAATATGACACAACAAAAAATAAGGGCTGATCGGGCCGACCCCGTGGCGCACTCGGGAGAGTGTGGAGCTGGAAGCGCATCGGCGCTCCCTCCACAGGTTTGGATCCTACATAGGGATGATCGGTACACTCACTGGCTGAGCGTGGTGCGGGCGACACCAAGCCAAGCTTTGCGATCCCCTTACTGGTCACACAAAAAAAACCAGAAAACAAATAAACAAACAAAAAATAAGGGCTGATGAGCCAATGAAGGAGATAAAATGGAATCATAATCTA
>NW_007728070.1:195653-208706 GCF_000696425.1 Galeopterus variegatus | reverse complement strand
AACCCCCCCCCCCCAACCATGGCTCCTTTGAGCAAATAGCACCCCCTGCCCCCAAACATACAGAAAGAAAGAAAGGGAAGAAAAGGAAGGAAAGAAAGGAAAGCAAGCAAGCAAGAAAAGTAGCAACCATGGTCCCATTTGCCAAATTTTGGTCCCATTGCCAAAATTCAAGAGACAGTGAAGAAAGGAACAGGCTTTCAAAGGACAGGAAAAGCAGTACTCTGGACAGGGTTGTTATCTAGGTGAACAGCCATAGTGGATCACAAATCAGATTAGTGGCTCTGAACTAACTTTTAGAAACAAAAAGCAAAACATCAGTGTGCATCATATGTTATAGGGTAAATGTAGACCATGGAACTTCAGTCTAAATGTATGTATGGGTGCACTGGGTCACTATGTAAATTGTGTTTCTTATGCTTTGCAGTTCATCCACTGTTCTTGGATGTCAGAACAATGGAAAGCAGCAGAAAGTCTTAGTGGCATCATATGCTGACTTGGAAAAAGTGAACTCTTGACCCTGCAAAGACACATCTTCTCCACTTCTTCACTAGCTCCCATGCAGACTTCTGGGAAAGAACCAGGACTTGGGATGATGACCCATTCCATGTCCTGGAGGAGGAAAAATCAGGATGAGTCTGGAGCATCCTGTTGTTGGTTGAAAGCAAGGCTGCTTTCAAGGGTGCCTGCTGAAGGAATGCTGAAGGGATGAAGGAATCAGCTTCCAGGGGCTCCCAGTGGCCAGAAGTGAAGCAATTTGTTCATCAAAAAGAAATTAATTTTGGTTAATTGGGATGAGCTGTGCTTGTGAAAGACCAGAGATCCATACTTATTCACAAAAGAGACAAATTAATGTAAAGTCATTGTAATACAAAAGAATAGTGAATATAGTAGAACAGGTCTGATGTTATGTTTGTTCTCCTTGTAGCATACAATGATTTATAAAAATTCCAAAACGTATATAAAGGATGAATACAGATACTGCCTCCACAAAGTAGGAATCATACCAGCATCAGGAAAAACCAGAGGCAACACAGTGGAAAAAGGTAAGAACTAGTAAGAACAGAAATCCAGCAGATAATCAGCACCCAGAGCCTGATGCACCTGTTGAAAAAGAAATTCAACAGATTTATCCAAGAAGATGAATTAGCCAAAGGCAAAGAAAGGAAAAACAGCCTCTTCCGGCTGATCCTTTGTCTCCTAGGACATAAATCCATTATTATTATAATAAGTCAGTGATAAGTCATAGAAGTTTCCAATAATACTAACAGCCATGCAATGATTCAACAATGGGTTATGGAGTGTCAACCATGCAAACTCAGAATCATACATGTATACATTAAAGTAATGCATCATTTTGGGGTAAAACATCAAGTTTCAGGAGTGAGGTAGGCATGGACTTAAAAGTCTGAGACATGGCAACAGAAGTTATCCAAAATGAAACAGAGATAGAGGAAAGACTGAAGAACGAACAGAGCATCAGCTGGTTGTGGGACAACTTCAAGCAGTGACATTTCGACCTCCCTGGCAGTGGAGGGGTGGGAAGAAAAATATTTTATGAAGTAATGACTGAAAAATTTGGTAAAAACTACAAACTCACTGACCTAAGAAGTTTAATGAGTCTCAAACACAAGAAACAAAGAAAACTATATCGACTCATAATCAAATTGCTTAAAATCAGCAAAACATCTTAAAAGCATCTAAAGAAAAAAGATATTATGTACAGAGGAACAAATATAAGAATGACTGCAGACATCTCATCAGGAGCAATGCAAGTCAGAAAACAGTGGAGTGACATCTTTATAATGCTGAAAGAAAAATGCCATCTTAAAGGGCTGGCCTGTGGCTCACTTGGGAGATCGTGCTGCTGATAACACCAAGTCAAGGGTTAAGATCCCCTTACTGGTCATCTTTTAGAAAAAAAAAAGAAGAAGAAGAAGAAGAAAAAGAAAAAGAAAACTGCCAGTTTATAATTCTATATCCTGAAAAGATATTTTTCAAAAAGAAAAGCAACATAAAGACTTTTTCAAACATACAAAAGCTAACATAATCCATCATTAGTAGACATGTACTACAAGAAATGTTAAAGAAGTCCTTCCAACAAAAGGAAGACGTTAACAAGATCAAAATCTGGATCTACACAAAGGAATCAAGAGAGTTGGATAATTTAAAGCTGTTCACTGTAAGCCCAAAAGCAACCACTAATATGACACAACAAAAAATAAGGGCTGATCGGGCCGACCCCGTGGCGCACTCGGGAGAGTGTGGAGCTGGAAGCGCATCGGCGCTCCCTCCACAGGTTTGGATCCTACATAGGGATGATCGGTACACTCACTGGCTGAGCGTGGTGCGGGCGACACCAAGCCAAGCTTTGCGATCCCCTTACTGGTCACACAAAAAAAACCAGAAAACAAATGAGTTGGATAATTTAAAGCTGTTCACTGTAAGCCCAAAAGCAACCACTAATATGACACAACAAAAAATAAGGGCTGATCGGGCCGACCCCGTGGCGCACTCGGGAGAGTGTGGAGCTGGAAGCGCATCGGCGCTCCCTCCACGGGTTTGGATCCTACATAGGGATGATCGGTGCGCTCACTGGCTGAGCATGGTGCGGGCGACACCAAGCCAAGCTTTGCGATCCCCTTACTGGTCACACAAAAAAAAACCAGAAAACAAACAAAAAATAAGGGCTGATGAGCCAATGAAGGAGATAAAATGGAATCATAATCTAAAAGGCAGAAACAGGAGGAAAAATGGAACAGAGAGCACATGGGATAAGTGGAGAGTAAATAGCAAAATAGCAGATTTAAACTCCAACAACAACAAGAAAAATACATGGAACAAAAATTGATGTAACTGCAAGGAGAAACAGACACATCCATAAGTACAGTAGGAGTTTTCAACACCCTTCTCGATAATTGTTAAACAAGTAGACAGAAAATCAGAAAGGACACAGAAGACCTCAACAATGCTATCAACCAACTTGACCTGCTTGGCATGTCTAGGACACTCCACCAAAGAGCAAACACAGTCTTTTCAAGTGCACACATAACATCTACCAAGATAAACCATAACATGAGCCATAAAATACGTCTCAATAAATGTAAGGAGATTTTAGTCACGCAAAATATGCCCTAGAGCACAATTGAATTTAATTACAAATCTAATGTGAAGATATTGGAAAAATCTCCAAACGTTTGGTAATTAAAAAATATACCTCTAAATATCTCATGAGCCAAAGAAATCAAGAGGGAAATTAGAAAATATTTTGAAATCGAAATTTTAAAACGTGTTAAAAATGTGTGGAATGCAGCCAAATAAGTCCTTAGACAAGTATCGCACAGAGCACCTGCGTTACACAAAAAGAAAAGACTCAAGTTGCCTCAATTTCTACACTGAGGAGCCAGAAAAAGAAGAGCAGAGTAAGGAGAAGACAAGCAGTAATCGCAGAGCAGTAATAAATAAAACAGAAAAAAAAAACAACAGAGAGAAAAATCAATTAAACTAAAAGCCAGTTCTTTGAGAGAATCAACAAAATCTATAAACCTCTAGCCAGACGGAGCAGGAAAAAAAGGAGAAAATCCAATGGCCAGTACCAGGAAACAGAGGTGACAACACTGAAGATTCCACAGATATTCAAATTATATGAAGGAAATATTATGAACAACTTCATGCCAATAAATTCAACAATTTACGTGAATTGGGCGAATTCCTTAAAAGACACAAATTACCCAAGCTCACTCAGGAAGACAGATAACTTCAATATTGCTGCATCCATTAACAAAATGGAATTGGTAGTTAAGAACCTTCCCATAGAGAAAAACTCCTGGACCAGATGTCTTCACTAATGGATTCTACCAAACATGTAAGGAGGAAATAATACCAATTTCTCACAAACTATTCCAAGAATTCAAAGAGGAGGTAGTACTTCCCAGCACATTCTATGAAACCAGCATGACTCCAATATCAAAATCAGACCAAGGAAATAGTTACATAGCAATATCTGACGTGAACAAAGATGCAAAAATTCTTTTAAAAAACTGTTAGCAAATTTAATTCAACCAACTTAATTTTTTTAAAGGATAACATATTATGACCAAGTGGAGGTTATTCCAGTGAAGGAAGTTTTGTGTTTCACATTTGAAATTTAATCAATATAATTTAGTATATTAATAGACTGAAAAAGAAAAACCATTTAATTATGTCAAAAATGAAAAGAAAAGTATTTGACAATTCCAACATCTATTCCTGCTAAAAACTCTGCAAACCAGGATTGGAAAATAGCACCCTTAACCCAATAAAGGGCTGATATCAAATAGCGACAGCTGGGCCGGCCCGGTGGCTCACTGCAACAGTGTGCCGCTTGGGAGTGCGGCGGTGCTCCCGCCGAGGGTTCGGATCCCACATACAGACCGGCTGCTCACTGGCTGAGCGAGGTGCGGGCGCAACACCGAGGGTTGTGATCCCGTTGCCAGTCCCGGTCCGGTACGGGCGCGACACTGAGGGTTGCGATCCGTTGCCGGTCACGAAAAAAGACAAAAAGGAAACAAAAAAAAATAGCGACAGCTGACATCATACTCAATCAGAAAAAAAGATGTTTCTCCCTTAAGATGAGGAGCAAGCAAAGGTACCCACTGCCACCTCTCCCTTCAGTGTCACACTGGAGGCTCTACTCAGTGCATCAAGGAAAGAAAAGGACAAGCCATTCAGACTGGGAACAAAAGAAGTCTGACTGTCCTCACTTGCAGACGGCATGATGGTCTATGCTGAAAGTCCTATGGAATCTATAAAAAAGCTAATATGTGAGTTCATAAGATTGCCAAATACAAGAACAACATAGAAATATCTATTCTATTTCTATATACTAACAATGAACACATCAACACTGAAATTAAATACAGTACCATTTACAATCACTCAAAAAATATGCTTAGATATAAATGTAACAAAACATGTACAGGACATATATGCTGGAGACTACAAAACACTCACAGGAGAAATCAAAAAAGATGGAAAGACATACAGTATTCATGGATTGGAAAACCCTACATAGTAAAGATATAAAATCTCCCCAAAATGATATAGAGGTTTAATGAAATTTCTATCAAGAACCAGCAAGATTATATTGTAGATATAGACAAGTTTATTCTAAAATTAATATGGAAAGGCAGAGGAACTCAATTAGCTAAAATTTTGAAAAAGAAGGATGAAGTGAAGAGAAGCAGCCTACCTGATTTTAACACTTCATACAGTCATAAAGCTACAGTGACCAAGCATGTGTGGCATTGGTGGAGGAATAGCCACAAAGGTCAAGGACAGTGACACAGAATAGAGCACCTAGAACAGACTGACACCACTAGTGTGGGCAACTGATTTTTGGTAAAGTTGCAGGAGCAATTTAATGGAGGCAGGACAGTCTTCTCAATACATGTGCTGGAGCAATGGGATACCCTTAGGCAAAAAAAAAAAAAATTTAATGTAAAACTATAAAACTTTTATGAGAAAATGTAGGAGAAAATATTTGGAATCTAGGGGCTGGTAATGAACTCTTAGACATGATACCAACAGCCAGATTCATTTGTAAAAATTGTCAAATTGGACTTTATCAAAAGTAAAAACTTTTATTCTGTGAGTGACTCTACTAAGGTGATGAAAAGACAAGCTCAGACTGGGAAAAAATATTTGCAAACCACACATCTGACAAAGGACTCAAATCTAGAGTATATGAATAAGATGAACTGAAGTGTGTCCCCCTAAAACTTACATGTTAAAGCCCTAATCCCCAACATGCCCATATTTGGGGATCGATGCTGTAGAGAGGTAACTGAGGTTACATAAGGTCATCAGGATGGGACCGCAATCCAGTGGGACCGATGTCCTTATAAAGAGACACACAGGAGGTGTGGTCACAGAAAAAAAGCCGCCTCAGAGAAGGTGACCTCCTGCAAGCCAAAGAGAGAGGCCTCACACACATATACACAAAGTACAAAAATATCAAAGAGAAAAAAGAGAGAGAGAGAGAGGCCTCAGATGAATCCAACCTTGCTGACAACTAGAACTTGGAGTTCTAGCCCCCAAAACTGCAAGAAAATAAGTTTCTATAATGTAAGCTATGCAGTCTGCACTATTTTCTTATGGCAGCCCTAGAAACTAAGACAATAAATAACTCCCAAAATTCAACAGTGAAAAGACAAGCAATCCAGTTAAAAAATGGACAAAGGACATGAATAGACAGACATTCCACCAAAGAGGACGTATGGATAGCAAATATGCACATGAAAAAGTATTAAACATCACCAGTCATCAGGAAAATGCAAATTATGACCACTTGGGCTGTCACCTCACACCTTCTGGAACAGCTAATGATAAAAACAGGGCAATAGCAAGTGCCTATGGGAGGAGGAGCAGCAGGGCTCTGGTTCCCTGCTGGTAGGAACGCAGCACGGTGCAGGCGCCTTGGACACAGCGTGGCAGTTTCCAGCAATCATGCCCCTAGGAATTTACCCAACTGACATGAAAACTGTTCACATGACAACCTGCATGTGGCTGTTTATAGCATCTTTATTCATAACTGTCCAAAACTGGATGCAACCAAGGCGTCTTTCCGTACGTGAGGGGATAAACAGACTGTGCTCCATCCACACAATGCAGGATCATTCACCAATAAAGAGAAATGCACTGTCCAGCCATGAAAAGATGTGGAGGAACCTTAAATGCATATTTCTAAGTGAAAGAATGAGGGTGAAGAGGAAACTCATTGTGCGATTCCAATCCTGAGACACTCTGGAAGAGGCAAAGCTTCAGAGACGAAAGATCAGAGTTTGCCAGGCACTCACAGGGGTGAGGAGGGTTGACCAGATGAAGCACAGGGTGGCGAGCTATTCTGTGTGAGCTGCACTGCTGGACACACGACATTACGCACTTGTCAAAGCCTGCAGACCTTACAGCACAGAGTGAATCTTTTTGTGTGTGTGTGTGTGACCGGTAAGGGGATTGTAACCCTTGGCTTGGTGTCGCCCGCACCACGCTCAGCCAGTGAGCACACCGGCCATCCCTATAAAGGATCCAAACCTGCGGCCTTGGTGCTCCCAGCGCCGCACTCTCCTGAGTGAGCCACGGGTTCGGCCCACAGAGTGAATCTTTTTGTGTGTGTGTGTGTGACCGGTAAGGGGATTGTAACCCTTGGCTTGGTGTCGCCCGCACCACGCTCAGCCAGTGAGCACACCGGCCATCCCTATAAAGGATCCAAACCTGCGGCCTTGGTGCTCCCAGCGCCGCACTCTCCTGAGTGAGCCACGGGTTCGGCCCACAGAGTGAATCTTAACACAAGAAAATTAAAAGAAAAGGATCCCAGGGCAGAATGCAGAATGTGACAAAAGAATCTAACTGTATTTCAAAGGTCGGGAACAACCTCACTGAAGTGGGTGGCAGGGAAGGTGCTGACCTATATAAATTTGGAAATAAGTGGGGTCTGTAAGGCAAAAAGCAAGGGGAACTGCACGTGAACAAGTGCTCTGGTTGATAAAGTCGTTTCTCGCGGGGTACAGGTTAACAATTCTACCACACTGGTATGCTCAGACAGAGCAATATAAATAGATGGTGGGGGTGGGAGCTGGGTTTCTCTCTGTTGCAGTGGGATGGAGGCTAGAATGGGCTGTGGGGTAACAAGTCAGAATTAGACATCAGTATGAATGCATGGTTGGCTTAATATAGATACAGAGCATTACATATGGGAATATTTATACATTTGTGCATCTGTGGGTTCTGCATCCATGGATTCAACCAACTGTGGATCGAAAATATTTGGGAGAAAAAACTGCATCTATATTGAACATGTACAGACATTTTTTCTTGTCATTATTCCTTAAACAATAAAATATAGAAACTATTTACACAGTATTCACATTGTATTAGATATTATAAGTAATCTGGAGATGAGTTAAGGAATATGGGAGTATGTGCATAGGTTACATGCAAATAGCACACCACTTTATATCAAGGACTTGAGCATCTATGGATTTTCGTATCTACAGGGGGTCCTGGAACCAATCCCCTGCAGACACCAAGGGACGGCTGTACATGGGTTGGCATGCACACATTTTCCTTGCTCTTTCAGCTGAGAAGACTGGTGATGCCACCCTAGTATCAATGAGCACACCTGGTGTCCAGATCTTGGTTTCTAATTCCATTTTCCAGTAATGGAACTAAAGCTCCTTGAGGAATGGCTGCTTCTAGGAATGAAGCAGGAAACACACAAGATGAGTGTGGAGCATCTTACAGAGCTAGAAAGTGAGGAAGTGCTAAAAAAACCCCAAAAACTCCATATTGATGACATTGATGGGGACGTGTCAAAGTGACACAGGAGCCAGCTGATAGAGCTCCCCATGGCCAAAGCTGGAAGAATTTGAGCAACAAAATAAAGTAGTATTGGATTATACCTCAAAGCATAGAGTAAATATCCATGAATCCATAATGATATAAATAAATGATTGAATAAATATATAAATGGGAGAGAAAAGACAAATCTTCCAAGCAGAATAATTCCGAATAATTTATGTAGATATTCTGCCCTCGAGGAGAGAGAGTGTGAAGTCCCCAGCCTTAAGCGTGGGCTGCCCTTAGTGGCTTCCTCCCAAAGAATACAGCATGGGAAGTAGGGAAGAGTCCCTTTGCAGTGGTGAAGCCTCAGCCATGTAATCAGATCAGCATCACAGTGATAAGTCAGGTCAACAGCTTGGACCATTGATATGTGATGAAAATAGCTCTTGACCTCTCTGGTCCTCCTGCCCAAACCCATGACCCCAGTCTCTTAATGAGAAAGCATCAGGCAAACTCCAACAGAGGAGTATCTACATTATACCTGACTAGAACCCTTCGAAAGTGTCAAGTCATTGAATACGCAGAAAGCCCGAGAAACTGTCACAACCAAGAGGACCGAAGGAGACGTGACACCTGAATGTAATGTGGTGTCCTGGAAGGGATCCTAGAACAGAAAACAGACACTGTGTAAAAACTAAGGAAGCTGAATAAAGTATGGATTTTAGTTAATTAAAAAAACAAACAAACAAACACACACAACATCTAAATGTACACTTGCTACTAGGCCCAGAGATCGCTGGGCGTTTATCCCCAAGAAATGAAAACTTATATCTGCACACAAACCTATGCATAATAAGTGTTCACAGCAGCTTTATTTGTAATAGCCAAAAGAGTTGAAACAACCAAGGCACCTCTCGACAGGTGCATGGTTAAGCAAGCAGTGGAGCATCCTCACCATGGAAGTGCTGTAGCTGTAAGAAGGGCTGCCACTCATACACCAAGACTGGGATGGATCTCCAGGGCATAGTGCAAGTGAAGAGAAGTCAATCTGAAAAGGTCACACACAGCATGTGTTACAGGCTGAAATGCGTCCCCCCTCTTCAAATTCATATATTGAACCCTAGTCCCGGTACCTGAGAATGTGACTGATTTGGAGATAGGGCCTATAGAGAGGTGACTGAGGCAACCTGAGGCTATTAGGCAGGGCCCTAATCCCACAGGACTTGTACCATTATGAGAAGAGACACCAGGGAAGCATGGGAAAGCCGCAGGAGGACACAGCGAGAAGCCAAACCAGCTGACATCTAGACACTGGGCTTTCAGCCTGCAGAACTGTGAGAAAATAAATTTCTGTTGTTCAAGCCACTGGGTCTGTGATACTTTGTTATGGCAGCTCTAGCAAACTAATACAGTCTAAGTCCATTTCTTTTCTTTTCTTTTTTTGTGTAATTCCATTTATGTAACAGTAATGAAATAACAAAATCGTGGAGGTAGATAACAGAGTAGTGGTTGCCAGGGGTAGGGATGAGGAGAGCAGAGGGGTGGGTGTGATTGTAAAGAGGTAGCAAAAAGGGCATCGTTGTGGTGATAGTTTGTGGTGCCCAGTTTTGACACTTTACTATAGTTGCATAAAAGTAGCCATTGAGGGTGAGAGGTACATGGGACCTCTCTGTACTGTTTTTGCAACTTCCTGTGAACCTATAATTATTTTAAAATAAAAACTTGATAAATTCAATTGTAAAGCAAACAAAATTCAATTGTTTTTTTTATAAACTAGCAATAATCAAAAATTTAATTTTTAAAAGATGCCATTTACCATGGTATAAAAAATATGAAAAACTTAGGAATAAATTTGACAGAAGATGTGAAAGACCTGTACACTGAAAACTATAAAATACAATTGAGGGAAATCAAATAAGATGCACGAATGTAGAAATATACCATGTTCATGGATTGAAAGGTTCGACAGTGTTAAGATGTGTGTTCTTCCCAAAATTGATGTATCCAATTCCAATAAAAATCCAGCAGTGTCTGAGTCCATTCAGGCTACTATAACAATATACCTTAGACTGGGCAACTTATAAACCACAGAAATTTATTTTGGACAGTTCGGGAGACTGGGAAGTCCAAGCAAGGCACTGGCAGATTCGGTGTCTGGTGAGGGCCCAGTCCTCACAGGTGGCATCTTCTTGCCACATGCTCATGTGGCAGAAGGGAAAACAGGCTCCCTTGGCCTGTTTTATAAGGCACTAATCCCATTTATGAGGGCAGAGCCCTCATGACCTAATCACTTCCTGAAGGGCCCACATCTTAACACCACCACCATGGGGATTAGATTTCAACATGAATTTGGGATGGACACAAACATTCAGACCATAGCAAGAAGGCTTTTAAAAATTTTTTTATTCTTAGAAGAACAGGCAGAAACGGCCACCAGGCACTGTGTGGTTCACACTTTGATGGCTCATCTTCTGGGGGCCTCATCAGCGTGGAGCAGTAGCCAGCCCAGCCTCTGCCCACCTTCCTCTGATCGCCCTTCAGCTTCTGAGGCTCCTGGACCAGTGACTTTTCAGTTCCATGATGTGGGGCCCCAGTTTCATCTGTAAGACCCCCCCCCCGCCGCCCACATCATCAAGTCTGGAGTAGAGAGAGCAGATGTGAGGGCAGCCTGGGCTCTGGGCTCAGCTCATCCTCGCCTCCCCACCCCCTACTATCCCCGCTGCCCGCCCTGTGGACATCAATCATTGGCATCTGATGTGAAGACAGCCGTCAGACAGAGACCGTTCAGTCAGCTCCCAGAATCGCACAAGGTTGAATCCTGTAGGAAGTGCATATACGTGTGTGTGTGTGTGTGTGTGTGTATGTGTATTTACATACCTGAAATCTCCTGGTGGTTCTGCTTCTGTGCTGAACCCTCACTGATCAGAATTCAACACTGAAAATGTAGTTCCAGAGGAACAGAACCTTATGGATGAGTTCTCTGAACCGGTTCTGGGTTTTCTGGAGCTGGCTCTTTAATCCAATTCCATTTAAAAGCCTTAGTGACCCTGTTTCTGGTGGCAAACAAGTGCCTATAACCCACGGAAATGATCTTCTGTAGGTAAGGGTAATCGAGTGCCTATAGAAAGCAAGGCCTTGGGTGACCTGGTATTTGCTGCCATTGAGCATTTTAGTAAAAATGTAGTGTCAGATGGGGCTGGACAGATAACCCAGGAGCAGAAAATGATGAACACAGTGCTCTCAGTAGGAAACTAAAAGCTTCCATGGCTGCTTTAAAAGAAACTCTTATCTCCCACAGCCACTGGGTGAGGTTGCTGAAAACCACAACCAAAGTCTAATCCTGTGGCTGACATAAATACAGCATAGATGGAACTTCCAGCCTCACAGAGTAACTTTTGTTAAAGTTGAGGGCAGCTGGGAAGGCGTGGGAGTTGTAAGTTGGGACCGGGACCCACGAGCAGACCGCGGTGATGCTGAGGCTTTCTCGACAGTGCAGACAGCTGTCCCACCACGGCCTGAGGAGGGTAGACCCTGCTGCCTGAAGAACCCTAAGGGGCTTCTGTTTGGTCACTGCCTTGCTGGCATCACTATCCTACCCAGGACCACCATCCCCTCCTCTTGCTTCTAGACCTATAATCTGACTCGAGTTCTAGCAGGCCCCACAGACGAGGTAGGACGTGTGACCCACAGCAGGTGCGACACTCACCAGAAGACCTACATGATGCTGTCCCCTACACCCACTGAGACCTGGGGAGTATGTGTGGGGAGTGAGTTTAGGGTGCGGGATCTGGGTGGAAGGAATATAAAATTGAGTGATGAGACAGGGGCTCAGCTCGGGACTCTGGATGTCGTGTGTTAGCACGCACGGCTAGAATGGCTCCAGTGCTTTTCTCGGTTAGTCAATTAAACTGGATGCAAAAGTAGACAACCTTAAATGAAGTTAAATTCAGAACTTCCCTGGCATTCTGGAGAGGATGGTATCCCCTGGCTTGGGAAGCTGGAAGGCTGCGGTGGGTCTATCGCACAAGACCCAGTCAGCGTCCTTGGAGGTGGGAGGACCCCCCTTCACCAGGATTGTGAGAAGTAAAATCATTAGGGACCCCAGCATCCCTGAAGAGCTCTGTGGTTCCTCTTGTCTGTAGGCCAAGAATCACAGCAGGGACAGCGGCTGCAGACTGGGACCCCTCCATTCGGAGGGGGTGCTGGAACTCTGGGATGGCAGGAGCCAAACGGCAGCACATAATTCCTGACACGGGGAGGAGGGAGTGGTTGCTGTAATGAACAGCAGAAGCAAGACAGCCATGGGACCGTCTGCCCACAGCGACCTCCAGCATTCCCTAATTAGACCAAAGTAAATGGATGTCCTGCTCAGACTTGCTTGATTTGTATCAGCAGAAAAGCTCTAGGTCCACAGAATGGGGCCACAGTCTCTCAGCCGGGATCAGACCCAGGCCCCTTGGATGAAGGAGAGACTGGGTCTCCTTGAGGGAGGAGCCCTGCTAAGCGCCAAAAATGTGGACTGTCACTCTTTGTGAAGGTTAATTCTAGATGTCAACTTGGTTAGACGAAGGAATGCTGAGAAATCTGGTAAAGCAATCTTTTCAGGTGTGTCCACGAGCGTGTTTCCAGCAGAGATTAGTATGAGAGTCTGAGTGGCCTGGGTGGGAAAGACCCACCCTCAGTGTGGGTGAGAACCATCCAATCCACTGGGGATCCAGAGAGAACAAAAGACAGAGG
>NW_007728070.1:145791-195643 GCF_000696425.1 Galeopterus variegatus | reverse complement strand
ATATAATTATAACATATCCTATTGATTCTGTCTCTCTGGAGAACCCTGACTAATACACTCTTCCTGCCAGCCTTTCTCAGAGGGACCTTCAGCCATTCACCAGGAGGCTGCACAGTGGGGAAGGGGCAGCAACCAGACATTCGGTGTCACTGGATACTGGATCTGAAAGGACACTAATTCCTAGAGATCCAAATGCCACTGTGGTCAACAGTCAGAGCTGTGGCTTAGAGAGGTCAAATGAGCAACTTGGTTCAGGTTTTTCCCACAGTAGGCTAAGTTGTGCCCTTGCCTGGTTCTGGAACACGTGCTTGGAATAGACATACTCAGCGAATGACAAGGTCCCCACGTTGGTTCCCTGATGCATGCAGTGAGGGCTGTTGTAGAAAGAATGGTTAACAGGAAGCAGCAGAACAGCCTGAGGAGCCAGCAAGCCAGGGGCCACTGCGCGTTCCTGGAGGGACACCCAGATCAGTGCCACTGACCAGGGTGTGGAGCACACAGTGCCGATTCTGAGCAGACCCCTGTCTCACGGGCTTATTTGGCCTGTGTGGAAAGCAGAGGGGCCTTGGAGAAGAACCGTGGATGGTCATACATCTGATCGAGTCATTACTCCATCATGGCAGCCGCTCCAGTTGAGTTTCCGTTGCTGGCATCACAGTGAGAAGCTGGTCTGGCAGTATCAGGCACACAGGCTCGCCTGTTCTGTGGCCCTCAGTTGGCCTCTTACCCAACAAGGTGCCCCTGGCAGCAGGGCGGAGGTCGCTCCTGGGCTCGGCGTCACAGACCTCCACTCACCAGGACCTCACATTCTACTTCCTTGGGCCTCCTGCAGCCGCTCAGGCTCACAGGCCACCATGTGCTCACCTCCACAGCCAAGAGTGCTAGCTCCCCGGCAGGCCCCCACTGCCAAGGCTGGCGGGAGAAAGAACTGCAGCCCAGAGTCACCCATCGTCCATCCTTGTGGTCTCTGGCTTATCCTTGCTCCCCACCTTCCATCCCTCCCCTGCCCACACGGTGGCCTCAGATGCAAAGACAACCCCTTCCAGCAGCAACCATGTAACCCGCTGCCACAACCACGCGAGACAGTCCCTGCCATGAGCTCCTGCACATCTCTCCTGTCCCCACCCCTTCCCTTTCCTCCCTCATCTCTCCCAACCTCTCTTTCTGAGTCCATCTCCATCTTTCTCCCCATTTTCTTTCTTTTTCTCTCTGTCTCCATGGCTCTGTGGCTCCGTGTCTCTGTCTGTCTCTGCTGTCACCCCACTGGCTGTCATCTTTCTGGTCCTGTCACGTCCTCCTCCTTGGCTGCAGCCTGACTGTTACAGGAGGAAGGAGGAAGAGGAAGGACCAGGTGGCTTCTGCAGCACCAACAGTGTGGACACCATGGGACGTGTGTCTTGCTACCAGTGTGACGTGTGTGCTTTGTCTGCTCTTTAAGGTGTTAGGTGTACCCAGGCGAATCTGATAAACCTTTATTATGGATGTGAATCTAATTAACTGCTTAGGAGAATTTGATTAAATACATTTGTAATTGATATCTAAATATTTGGAAAATTTAACTTGTTAAATATTTAATGTTTAAGTATTTAATATGCAGTGTTTAAATATTTAAAGAAACATTGTTTAATAGACTTATAAGACTAGGAAATGGGATATTAAACAAAATATGGACGAATTTCCCTCTGTTTGCCGAAAAGTTCCTCAGCTATTGAAGTGCAGATTAATCCACACAGACAGACACGAGGACAAGCCACAGACACATTTCAGGCAGTTGCTGTGAACTTCCAAGCAGACCGAGGTGAGTCTGAGCTCTCAGGAGCCAGAGACCAATAGCCCATGACAGATGGGGAAGCCACAGTCAGGACTTGCAAATTCACAGCACAGCATGCGCGCACGTGGGGAGAGTCCCCTCTGCACCAAGGGCAGGGTGGGGAGCTCAGGACGTGCTCAGGAGGAAGGTGGGGCAATCGCAGTGCCACCCCAGAGGAGGACAGGGAGTCTGGGTTTGTGGAAAGAGGAGTGGCAGCCCCCAGATGGGGAAGCCACAGTCAGGACTTGCAAATTCACAGCACAGCATGCGCGCACGTGGGGAAAGTCCCCTCTGCACCAAGGGCAGGGTTGGGAGCTCAGGACGTGCTCAGGAGGAAGGTGGGGCAATCGCAGTGCCACCCCAGAGGAGGACAGGGAGTCTGGGTCTGTGGAAAGAGGAGTGGCAGCCCGCACCCACCCTTTCACTTGCCTTAAATGAAAGGCATGTGCTAATGTGTTACTTACATCCTTACAGATATGTGGGAGGCTTTTCTGAAAATGAAGGAGGGCCTGTCGCCGCAGCATGAAAGCGTCCTGGAATATGGATTCCAGGAAAATGAAATGTGGCTGGTACTGAATTGCCTTCCAGCATTGAGCGGCTTTCTTTTCCTCCTCACATGTGTGTGCATGAGGTGTATGTGTGATGTGTGCTCATGTGTGTGCCTGCGGGCATGCTGTGTGTGTGTGTAGGGGTGGGGCTCAACTCTGGTAGTTGCCAACCCACTATCCAGTCTCCTCCTCCAGGTGGTTCAGGGAGCTAGAATTTACATACAGTAAGTGTCACCTTTTTGGGGTACAGGTCCATGAGTTTTAACAAATGCAAAAGTCACGCAACCAGCACTGCAGTCAAGATACAGAACAGCCCCAGCCCCCATGTGATTCCCCATGCTGCCCCCTGCCCCTCACCTGAGCTCCCGGTGCCCTGACTGATCTTCGTTCTTCCCCGAGTCCTGCCTTGTCCCGCAGGCCACATAACAGCGTCACACAGGATGTGGCTGTGGAGTCCGGCTTCTCTCCCCACACGAGGTGTTTGAGAGTCCTCGGTGCCGCTGCGTGTGGTGTGGGGGCTCCTTCTGTCGCTAAGCAGCATTCTAGGTGGCGGAGGACCAGTTTAGTGGCTGAATCACTATAAACATTTGCTTACTGGTTTTTGTGTGAACATGTCTTCATTTGTTTGGGGCAGTGCTTCTCGGCCTTCTAAAAACATCTTGCTTCTCTTAGAACCCTCTCAGAACAGTGTGCATTTCAGTGCTGGCTCTTGTGGAGCCCAGCACTCAAATAGCTAAGACTCTACTGCCAAGAACCAATTTTTGCCCCCTTGGGGGTGACTTTGTCCCCACTGGTGACCCAGGCTCTAGGGTAACTGTCTATCTAGGAGGTGCTGGTGGCTTAACTCAGTTGGTTACAGTATGGTGCTAATAACACCAAGGTCCAGGGTTCCATCCCTGTATAGCCAGCCACCAAAAAAAGAAAAAAAGAGGGTGCATTTCCTCAGTGACCTGCCCCAACCTTTAGCAACATGCACATAGAAAAGAGGCTGGAGGATACGACCAGCAACGGCTGTCTCTGGACCTAGACGGTGGCGTTGGGGGTCCTGATCTTCCCTGTGCCCATCTTCCATGTTTCATTTCCTTCACAGTGAACACTTGGGGCCTCACAGAGCTACGGGCAGCATACATTCTTTTAAAGGTAGAAGGTATAAACCTTTTGAACAAAGCAAAAAATGTAAATGATGCTTTTGCTGAACAATTGATGTCTGTGTAAATCACCCAGGATATGACAAGTGAAAAAACCACAAGGACGTATACATCCCAATTCTGTAAAAGAAAAATTTAAATGCAGAGAGGGAAAAAAGATTAAGGAAAATACACTGAAATATTAACAGCAATTACTGCTGGGCATACAATTATGGTAGCTTTGGGTTTCCTCCCTCTCTTTTGCTGAGTGTCCAGCAGGAAGCAGGTGCAGGACCCAGCGGCTACCAGCCAAGTGCCCTGACCCTGTCCTGCCCTGCCACTGAGTGGCCTGAGGTCACTGTCTGGGCTTGAACCTGGGTGGCTTCTGCCTTTCCCTTCTTCCCCTCCTGGTCAGGCCCCTTCCAGAACACAGCCACAGCTACGGGCCTTCTGCTGCCCCCAGCCCTGGGCACAGCTGCTGCTGCTGATGCTGTGGGGTGTCAGTGTGGCCACAGGCCTGGTGTGGGTGGAGGGGCAGGGCTGTCCACCCCCTTTGGGGGTTACTTTCCATTTAAAGGCCTCAACGCCTTCCAGTTTTCTAGAGATGGCTCTTTCTATTTTCTGATAGCTGTCTCTGCAGATGTACCAGAACTAGGAGCTACCCCCGAGCGGCCCCTGCCTGCTGGCAGCTGGGGCTGTCAGGCCTGGGCATTTCTCTGCCCCATGAGATGGGTATGGCTGTGCCCATGTCCAGGAGCAGGCTGGGGCTGGATTCCTCACCTGTCAGGTTTCTAGAAAGCCATGCACAGCATGATGCACATTGGTGTTGTGGGTGATGTGGGCTGAATGGGGCCATGGGCTGGAGCCATTAGAACTGGTCCTGGGGGCCAGCTGGGTGGACGGGTGCTTGAACAGCAGTGGGAGGATGAAAGAGCTGCCTGATGGGGCGGGAGGGTTTCGACGGGGCTTTGGGGTGAACAAGAATGAGAACAGACAAACATCCAAGCTATGCAAGGCCCGAGGGCTTCCAAGTGAAGGCATATTTTCCTAGACATGTGGGATGGGAGACCACCCTGACAACGATCGGCAGGCCACAAGCGGCTCACGCGACATGGAGCCAGGCACTGCGCCATGCACCCCATAGTGTCTGTGCAGCAGATTCGAACATCCACTCTTTGGCAAAGAATCAGCCACCTGGAGCTCGCTACAGGGTAGTCTTCCATGAGGGAGCCCTGCAGCTGTGCCGTTTGCCTCAATGTGGCCCTTGTGGTGGTGGGGCCATTGTGGAGGTAGTGTTGACGGCCATGATGGCAGTGCAGTGCTGCGTGGATTTTCCTTCAGGAACACCCCTGCCCCTGGTGTCTCTGCTCATGGCTAGGTTGTGAGCACAAACGCTTATTGAGAAGCTAAGTTCCAGCCAGAGGGTGACCAGATCAACCTGTCGTGCAGGTAGCGGCCAGGCCCACATCCGCGTGCTCCTCCCAGCGGTGGCCCTTCACAGCTGCCTGCCCTCCACCTGTAAGTACTGGGTCTGGCCAGCCCTAATGGCAGCCAAAGCTCCTTTGAAAGCCTCTGTGTGAACCCCACCACCTGCTCGGCCCCTCCCGCACCTTGTCACCCTTACATTCAGACCACACATCCCCTTCGCCGCATGTGGCAGTTCCCCAGGAAGGGAGCTACTTGGTGGCCCCCAGCAGATGCCCAAGACACCTGCCAAGTGATGGGAAGGATGTGGGGATCTGGGTGGCCAGTCCTGAGCTGGGCTCACGCCCCGAGTTCAGGGGAGACCAAGGGTAAACAAGCTGGGGGACCAGGCAGCCATGTCCAACCTCAAACTTCCCAGTGTTAAGGAAAGGTGAGTGAAGACCTATGAGACAAAAGCTCTGTAGATGTTTATTCTACTTCAAGTAACAGAACCTGTGAAGTCCCATGTTTTAATGCACAGTGATGTGATACTCTGCAATATAAAATACAATTTACAGAAATTTCTATCAAGTAAACCTAAAGAAACACACTTGGTTTTTACATCTACGTACTTAAATTAGAAAAATTTGCTTTATATGTAAAAAGAAAACCTTCAGATCATATTAGATGTTGGAACTTGACACCTACTCTAATGTAATGTAACCTACTAACCCTTGGCTTATGACACCAAAAGTCCCAAATCAGTAAGTTCTCCATGTTTCCTTAACTTAAAAATTTGTGCTATAAAGTGAAAAATCTGTAGTGATGTATAATGGAACAGTAGACTCCAAAAGAACAAATGAAATTGTCTAATTTTACATCTGCAAAAGTTTATGAAAATATAAAAAATTATCAATGTGTATTTGTACAAATAAATTAGCCGGGTTTCTCTATTCCATACTTCAGGAGTACTGAAAAGCACAGGACGCGCGGCAGCACACCATACCTCACAGCAGGAAGCTTTCTATTTAGCTTGCAGGTCTTGAACTAATAGTCACTACTTTCCATTTCAGACTTTATACAGATATTGTTCCATTTTCAATTACAAACTTTTAAATTTATCGCTTGACAAATACAACAGTTTGGAGCTGAGTGCCCTTGTCCTGGGATATAGGAAGAGCTGCTCAGGGGGTAAAATTGACAAAACAAAATGCTTCTGATGATTCAAATCTAAGACATCCCCCTTTTAAAGTACACTTAATTGGTTTATTTTCTCACTTTCTTTAAGCTGGTAATATCTAAACATTTTTCAATAAGTTGTTATTAAAATGCAATAGTTTCTATTAGGACAGATGTAGCTTTTAATGTTTTTGAAGAAAATTTATAAGGTGATACATAAAAACTGAGCAAAACTAAAAAATGTGGGTTTTTTTCCTGGTTGAAATTTGTAATTCAAATTTCCTTATGACAAAAGAAAGATGCATTGGTAAGTTTTGTGTTTCTCAGCACTCCAGATATGAGCTGCTAACACTGTTCTCCCACAGCCGAGCAGGGCACAGATGCGTTTGGCTCACCCACTATAACCCCAGCCCCAGCGGCACCTCGCCACCCCTCTGGGAGAGCTGCTAAAGACCTGTAAAAACAGCTTCTCAGCTTCTGGAGACATAGAAATACAGATGAGATGTCAGTGAAGAGACGGCTCTAAGGTCCAATGAAATTCCCTTAAAATTTACAACAGTCAAGTTATTGGAAAAGATAACTTTATAGTCTGAAAAAGCAATATGCTTCTGTAGACACTTCCCATTTCTGTAATTTTAAATGGAAATACTGAATTCTTATATATATATTTTTAAAAATCAGAATTGTAAAGATGTGAAATTTTGTAAGAAACCATTATACACAAAATTACAGCAATTTCTGAAGTCCAGAATGTTCTATCCTGTATCTAAGTTCATAGCTATTTCAAAAACTATTTGTCCAACATGTTTTGTGAGCTTTTGTCAGGTGGAGACCACACATACGAATGTACTGTCATCACTGGCTGCCAGGCACGGCTGGCAGGAGCCTAGTTCTGGGTGGCGGCAGTGCCTGAATCAGAGGCCCGCATGGCTTCAGGCTTGTCCCGGGCCCTCTCCTTGCTCCTGCTCCGCTCCTTGCGGTCCCGGACTCGCTCCCGCGGCTCTCGGTCCTTGTCTCTGGCCTTCTCGCGGTCCCGGTCTCTGCTTCTAGACCTGTCTCGGTCCCGTCTCCTGTCCCGGTCGCGGTCCCTGTTTCTGCTCCTCTCCCGGCTGCGGTCCCACTCCTTGGCCCGGTCTGCCTCCCGCTCTCTGTCCCTGTTCATGTTCCTCTCCCTGCTTCTGTCCCACTCTCGGCTGGAGTCCTTCTCTCGGTGCCTCTCCCACTCCCGGCCCCTCTCCCAGTCCCTCTCTCTGCTCCAGTTCCTGCTGCGATCCCGTTCTCGCCTCCTGTCCTCAAAGGCCCGCCCCTGCCGACTTTCCTGGGCATCAGGCTCTTCCAGCGGTTTTTCTTTGGGTCCAGCTTCAAACCGCTCCCTTGGCCTCCCTTCAAAAGTCTGGTTTCTGTATTCATGGCCTTTGCCCTCTCGGCACTCGGACGATGCCCACTGCCCGTCGGCCTCGGGGCCCTGTCCAGGTGCGCTAGAGGTCAGGGCAGAGGATGGGCCTGCCTCGTCCCACCTGTCCTTCCTGTGCTGCAGGGGATGGCTGGGGAGATCAAGCAGGGGCCTGGGTGCAGGCTTCATCACTTGTGGGGTCTGGCCTTGAAAGTGAAATCGAGGTGTTTGTTCATTTTTTTCAGGAAACGGTGCAGACCCCCTTGGTCCACTAAACTGCAGAGGTGCAGGTGCTCTTTGATTCACAAATCTTGGTGGTGAATTTACCCTTTGCTCTTCAAACTGCTGAGGCTGCATCCCCCTGGGACCTGGCATGAAATTTGGTGCTTGGCCTCTGGATCCTTCAAACTGATTGGGATGAGGGCCCCGGCCATTTTCAAATTGATTGGGATGAGGGCCCCGGGCATTTTCAAACTGATTGGGATGAGGGCCCCGGGCATTTTCAAACTGATTGGGATGAGGCCCTCTTGGGCCCACAAAATGGCCAGGGGGTGGCCCTCTCTGGCCTCCAAACTGAGGAGGGGGACCTCCTCGGGGCCCTTTGAGCTGAGACAGCAGAGGTCTTCTTTGGCCTCCAAACTGGAAAGGTGCTGCACCTCTGTTACTCATAAACTGGGCTTGTTCTGGTCCTTCAAACTGGGCAGAGGGGCCAGTCGCCTCATGATACAGGGTGTCCTGAAATTCCCTTTTCTCCCCATGGGGATCCTTGCGTTCTTCGAATTGGGGTGGTGCCACTCCTCTAGGCCCGCCAAGGTAAGAGGGTGATGGGCCCCTGCTGTCCCCATAAGGAGGTGGCCCATGCTGCCCTGAGAATAAGGAAGGGATGGGCCCCTTCTGGGCCCCGAATCTGGCTGGTGGGGGCCCTCTTGGCCCATCATTATTAGAAACAATATTCTCTTCTGAAAATGGAGGGACTGGCCCCCTTGGTCCTGGGAAATTGGGGCCATAAAGTCCTGACATCCCGAAAGTGCGAGGTGTGGGTTCACGCTGGCCCTGAAACTGGGGCTGAGGGGCCCCTCCTTTTTGTCCGGGTAGGGAGAACGGGGTGGTCCCCTCGCCAGGTCTGGACTGTAGCTCTCTGTCCCCCTCAGTATCAGCTGCTGGGTGGTCACTCTTTGCAGCAGACTGAGGATTTCTTGGGTCCTCATACTGGGACGAACCAAGAGATTTTTCCTGAGATGTAAACACCGGACTAGAGAAAGGGTCCCTTCCTGCAGGAGAATTAAAACTCGGCCCATCATTCTGCAGAGGGCAGCTGGGCTGGAAGGAGGTACTGGGGGGCGTGGGCAACAGCACTCTCCGGGTTGGTCTGGCCGGGCCATCTGCAGCTGCAGTAGGGTGGGTGCTCTCCATGGGCTGCGGGGTGGGACTCCCTGGGTGTTCACACTTCTGGCCATCCTGGTCAGACACCAGGGGCACCTTTTCACCTGCAACCCAGAGAGGAGACGCCGTCTGCTTTTCTTCCAGGGCCAGCACAGGCACCTGACCCACAGCGACCCCTCCAGAAGCTTCTCTTGCTGGTGGGGCGCCCTGCATGCTATTCGCTGGGGGCTTTGAGAGAGGCTCGCTCTCGCTGCTCTCGGTGGCCAGCCGCCGCGCCTGCCGTGGGTCTCTGCTTTGTCTTGAGTCTGAGCTCTGGTTTGTCACCTGGGTCACCTGACCTGCTGACGATTCCAGGGTCTGCTGCTCTTGATGAAACAGTTCAGCCTTGGTCAGTGACGCCTTGGGCGGAGGTGACATCAATGCATCAGACACTGAGAAGTGGGCCATGGAGGCCCCGACAGCTGCCCTCTGCAGCCTCAGAGCCTCCTCCTGCTCCTCCAGCTGCCTCTTCTGCTCCTCAATCTGCTTGTTCAGTTCTTCTAACATTTTCTGCTGCTCCACCAGAGATGGAGCGGGGACGTCGGCAGCCTGGTCAGCAGGCCTCTCCACGGAACTGCTTCTCACATCTGCACACATCCTGTTGGGCAGGTCCTCAATGGTCACTTTCGCTTCTTCTAAGATCGTCTCGTCCTCAGGGTCGTAGGCCACCTCCTCCCTCTCGGCTGACTCAGGAGCCTCTTCCACATCGTGGCTCCTCCCACGCTCAGTGAGCTGCCCGCCAAAGGCTCTCTCCGGGTCATATTCCTCTTCAGGGTCATAGGGTCGATCATCCTCCTCTTCCTCTAGAGCCTTATCTTTTGAGAACTGACCAAACTGCTGAACTATCGGATCCAGCAAAGGAGCTGCCGACACCCCGTCGTCTGCCGTGGTTTTGGAATCCCGGTGGAAGGCGGGAATAGCTCCCACAGACTCTTTGGCAGGGGTGTCAAATGATTTCTTCTTTCCAAAGAGAGTCTGCAGGATGTGCTCCAGCGGCGAAGCTGTTTTCGAAGCAGGTGACGTGACAGAGGGAGCTGCTGTGGTGATGGCTGCTGGTGCTGTTGATGCTGTGACAGTGTTGGTGGCTCCTGGCTTGAGGGACGACAGAATTTTTAACACCGGTGGTTCTGGAAGAGGGGGTGGAGGCGGAGGTGACCCAGGTGGTGTGCTACTGACAGCTGTGTCTGCAGAGTAGAGCTGGTACTTGGAGGGCTTCTTTTCAGACTGCGGGGCTGGGGTTACTTTGGGGTAGACTGAGACATCCATTTCTTCTGGTTGAAGTCGGGTCCGCTTCTCATCTATCTTGTCTACCTCTCCAGCACTGGAAGGACGTTTTATTTTCTGACAGATTACCAACCCAAGGATTATATTTGGACGTGGTGACTCAAGACCTGAAAAACAAAATATTTGCATGAATTTTAGAATCTCACTCCAGCTTTTATCTTTCAGAGGTAAATTTTGTTAAGGGCTTTCATAGGGAAATTCTATGGCAAAATAAAGTCGAGTGTTTGAGAAGCCCATTGTGAAGACCAAACAGTTCCTGTCCAAGGAGGGCACCACCAGGACTGCCCAGTCCTAATGGCAGCCACTGAAAGGGAGGGACTAGCACCCTAGCAGCAAACTATAAAACCAAGGGCCCAATTCACGAGTAAACTCATCCCAATGGTCAGAATTTATGTTACATGCTGAAAAAAAAATTATATATAATGTTAAAGCAATAGCATGGCTGTGGTGGGGAGGCCACTACACGAATGTCTAATGTTGTTAACCTGCAGGGATCGAAAGCGCATGTGGACCGGCATGTCTTTTAAACAAACGCATCTTGGACATGCTCTTCTATTTGCCTCTTGCTACACATCAGGAAGGTAACAACCTTTTTTCTTTGACTTATGAGTTGCAACACATAAATTAAGCTAAATATACTAATATTAAATGTTTGATTAGGGACTAACTCAACTCAGTTTACAATGACCAACAGGATTATAATGATTAACAAGCACAAGCCATCGGGTAAACTCACTAGTTTCTGGTACCAGAATTACAATGAATGAAAACAATAACACTGACTGACATGGTTAAAATAAATGTTCTAGGCTTAGAAAAATTCAATGAGCATGAATTTATCAAAAACTACCTAATGCTCAAATCTTTGTAAACACAGGGCGTCTTGTTTAAATAAAGCACTGAGGCATTTAGCAAACTGCTGGGGAAGGACAGGTCACATGGAGACGGACTGGGAGCTTCAGGGCACATTAGTTTACAAAACAGTTATTTCTTAAGAAAGGGTTACTCCAAATATTCTAGGTTGTGACAACCTAGATCAGGAATGCTACTATTCCCATAGTGATCTCCCCACCCCCACACTCACACGGCATCAAGAATTCCAAACAGGAACTAAATAGCCAAGACACAAAACAGTAACTTACGGAAAAATGACTCACAAAGGACAGAGTATTCGTTTCAATAGCACAAAGATACAATTAATCAAACTGTATAAATTCAATTTACAGAAAACATTACATGGTATAGGAGAGGTAATCACACACTTTTTTTCTTACAATTTAAGCTAGTACTAAGATTTTCCTGTCCTTCTTGTGATTTAGAGATATCACAAATCACTTCAAATAGTTGTTTTGTAGTTCTAAATATGTTTGCTGTAGTCTCCCTAAACTCCAGTAAGGAATTTGTAATCAACAGCTCAGCACACGAGTGTAGGTAAATGTCCTGCCCCGCCACTTACAAGGAGGGAACAGGATGAGATAGGGCAACCCAGCCTCTGCAACTGACAACACGTTCCTACCCTCCCTCCTTAATGGGGTCCCAAGGGTCTCCTGCTTCACAGGCTGGTGTGTGAGATCCGCGTTGAAGGCACCTGTGGGTGAGCTGTAGTTACAGCATAATCTAGTGCTGAGCCACCATCCTCTCATGAGGCAGCTTTCAAAACATCCCCTCCCTGCTCTTCTGATAATAGCAGTGTTTAAGAGAAAGATTTGGGCAAAGGAAGGGACAGAATCTGGAGTTGGACAGACCACACTGAACAGCACGTCCAAAATTTCTGCTGGGCCAATGTGAAGAGCAACCTGTCAAGTTCATTTTCTAATTAAGGACATCCTAACTTCAAATAGTACTTCTTTCGCCATAATAGCTATTTACTGAACACAGCTAATTCAAATCCATAGTTTTGGGGTATGGTCAACTGTTAAATCGGCTGTTATGGCCTTCGTGGACCAAGTATGTCTGTTGCGAATGGTCCCGGAGCTTGCAGAACAGGTTTAAGTGCTGAGCACATTCAAACATACTGAGTAGCAGCTGATGTTCTAAGGGGCAGCTTTGGAAGCCAAGCTCTCTCCCTACAGAACCTGACACCAGGAGCAGAAGGCCAGGGTGGGGGTGGGGCACCAGATGGCAAGGACTGGGGGGTCTTGGTGCGGGGAAGTCACCTGGGACCACCTCACTCAAGGAAAAGCTCAACTGCTAAAGGGCCACCGTCAGGGCTCTTGAGCAAATCAGGTTTCAGGTCAATCAACTGCGAGTGCTGGGCAGACCACTGGGAAGAACCCAGGAAGACACAAACAATCCCCGGGCTGTGTGAGGTGCCTCATTCAGACCATCTCTTAATGGCCCAATATGCTTATTGATGAAAAGAATTAGTACATCCCAGCCCTGGCAAGATTCTTTAGACTTTGACCTTTGCCGTCCTATTCATCATAGGGAAGGCTGCTTAATATTTACATTGGCCTTGAAGATAGCAGCTCTCTAGAGAATGGCATCTAATGAGCAGATAATAGTTTTAGATGCTTTTAACTTTCCACTGTCTTATCTACACGCACTGGTAATGACCTAACAAAGCTGAACATCCCCACCAATCTTCCCAAAGATTTTACATTTAAACTGGGCTGTCTCAAAATTCATATCCCTACCTTGGGATAGTCAAATCTTATCATCTGACTCACATATTTTATGGTTGCGTGAATATTTGAAATGTGACTAGCACCTTAGAAATAGCTTATCCTCATGGAAGAAACAATAAAAGTAATTTACCTATCTTGGACCTTAGAAGCTATCTTTACTGAGGTGAAGGAACATGTCCCAAATTTAATGATGCTCTACACTGCCATAAGACAGGGTGTCCAGCATGACAGTACAAGAAAAATGAGACCAAACGGTCACACAAGCCCCTCCAATTGTTCCCTACTGCTGGGGGAGGGGCAGCAGAAGACAGGTTTCCCAGGGGTTAGCTTTCCAGGCTCACATTTGGGTAGCTGCAATGTCATGAGTGATGACACCTGGAGAGTGGCATGCATCTGGATAAGTGCAGAGGCAGAGGCCACACTGGTTGTGGCATGGAGATGAGGCCCCGTGGGAGGCCGGGCACTGGCTGGACAGTGCTGGGCACAGAATGCTTACTTACCCACCTCCCTCTCGAGGGCTGCTGTGAGGTGTACAAGTCATAAAGTGGCGGGGGGAGGGTGGTACTGAAACAGCAACTGCAGTTAGAATGTCCCATTTTCCACCTCCACAGAGGGTGCCAATGCGCCCCCCCCACTCCCTCCAAGACACCAGAGTGCAGGGCATGTATGAAGACTTTTTAGCTCCACGTCTGCGTTCCTTGAGTCTTCATGGCAGAAGGGTCTAGCCTCAGATCAGTGGTTAGAATTAGACCACATGATCGAGAAACCAAGGATAAGGGGTATATTTGGAAAGTGTTTGCCAATTAATTTCCTGGGACAAAACCAAAAGCACGGTCTGCATCCAGGTGCACCAGCAACTGGGCCTGAGAATAGATGAAGGTGCTTAGAAGAAACCACCTGCTTCTAAGTGGCGGGAAGCAGCGCTCCGGGACCGCCCCACAAGTATTGAACCTGATGTGCCGCAGGGCAACCGTCTGTTTTATGAAATAAGCCACCTGAAAGCTGACTCCTCCTAACCTCGAAGCTACCAAATGATGCCTTTACCGCCAAACCTATCTGGTACTTTACCATTTGTTAGAAGATGAAAACCCTCTTACGGTCTGAATCTGTCAAAACAAAATTTTCACACCTGCTCAAACAGAAACTGTGTGAAAGTTAATAAACAATAGTTCTTAAGTATGACTTGGATAGAAAGAGACTTGGCAAATATGAGGGGAAATAGTATACTTCCCCCAACCCAACACACACACACACACACACACACACACACACACACACACACACACACACACAAACCCCTCCCTCTTTCCAATTTCGAATCCCTAGGAAAGCCACTGGGCCCAGTGAGCGTCCCAGATAAGAGAAGGGTGCTGTCCATCTTCTTCCAGGGGCCAGGAACTGCCCCAGAGCAGTGTGGACCAGCACACCCTCTGCTGTCCTTTAACTTCCAAAATAACCTTATGGCCCTTTGGGAGCTGGCCTGTACTACCAGAGGAACGTCACGCTAGCTATAGAAAGCAAAGGTGGACCTAGGACGGGAATTCAGACAAACAATGACCAGTTTCTGTGAAATATTTTTATTGACTTAGGAGAAAGTAGTACATTCCATTCAATACTGTATTTGACTTTGATTACAATTTCTGTGCAAAGCTGTTGATACACACACACATGAAAACTGAAGAAACGCTTACCTGACAATATTTCAAACCATAGAATTTTCAGTTAATTTAGAAAAGTTAAGAAGAATACAAGAAGTCACTATGGATTCAACTATTCCTCCAAGAAGTGCTTTCCAGTATTAAAAAATTCAGAGAAAACCACTCTTTCCATGAGAGCATCTAAAAAGGGTAGTGTCCCCACCCTTGGGAAAAGATATAGGCTGCACGCACCTATGTTAGAGACCCAAGGCTGCTCAAGGGCACATAAATTAAGTCCTATTCATTCACTTGGAAATGATGGGGCTGGGCCCTGGGTTCATACTCGTATGGGCGTCTTGGTTTCAGGTACAGTTCTGTTAGTCACATACAGAACCACAGACGAGCTTCCAAATCAACTAGTCCCAAGTCATGCAGAGACTGAGATCCCAGTTCTCCACTGTGACACCCTGTCAGAATAACTTGCATTGAGCTGAGCTAACATCTTAGTGGAAGTTGAGCTGGATTAGAGGGACTCAGGCTTTCCAGCCATCCTTGGAGATAATACCAAGTTAGTAAAAAGGCCAGTGTGTAATAGAACAAGACAAACCAGCATTTCTGAGGACAAACTGTGAAAACACACAAGGACAAAAACGTTTTCAGAGAAACCCTGCCTGCTCCACACGTGCTCTGAAGAGCTGTGAATTGTGTGTGATTGAGGGGCTCCGTGGAGCAGCTACCCAAGGTCGCTGTCCCCAGAGTGTAGCTGAGACAAGAACCACGTTGACCGAGCGCAGGCCAGCTCAGGATTCCCTTTGAGGGCACAGATTCAGCACCTGTGGTGTCTCTGCAGGCTTCTCAAGTGTGAGCAGCAAGAGCTCAGGGGAGGACACCATGCAGTCAAAATCTGCTTGGCCCCCGAGCTCGGAAGGCGAGGGACACCTGTAATTCTACGTGGTATACACCAAGGCACATGTGAGTCAGTTGCTCTCTTCCCCAAGGAGCTCCCTACTGCCAACGCGACCTTCTCCTCACACATCCTGCAGGGACTGACTCCATGGCCCACATGGCAGTCCTGATGCAGTCTGGCGGGTCCTCAAGGCTGCAGCACCATGTTGCCTCCAGGCCTAGGCTTTGTGTGCTGCAGAGCTGAGAGCAAGCTTTAGAGCAGAAGCAGGGCCCATGCAGACCCCAGCCCACCGCTCCCTGGATGTGTGACCTCAGGCAGTGCAGAGGCGCTCCCGTCAGGCGTGTGGGGCCCATGCTGTCATGGAGTGTGTGCTCACACCTGACCATGGCTCTGCTTTGAAGACCCAGCCACCACCCTCACACATGGCCTGTGCCATCCAAGGGCTCTTCTGTGCAGAGACTAATAACTCCATGAGGACAGGGAGCTGAGACAGGACAAATGTTCCAGTACCTAGCTTTCCACACACACACATGCACACACAACTACACACTTATACCATGAAGCCAGGACATACATGTGCATATTTGTATCTAGAAAATGCCAAGTCAAGCTATAAATATGTGAAGCAATCAATATACAAGCAGCCGACCTGGCCCGGGCTCAAGGTTGTTCAGCTACCATGGAAGTGTGTAAAATATCATACATACATATTAATGTCAACAATAATGTCAGGAAAATAAAAAATGCACTAAAGTCTTTAAGTTAAAAAAAATCTTTAAAAGTTTACTGGCATAATTTCATTGAATACTACTTTTCTAAAACCCTTCCTCCTATCTTAACAAAACACATTTATTGTTTATTGTGAATGAAAATCTGTGGGCCTTTTGAAGTCCCCTTCAGGCAGTGTCACGGCCTCAAGGACTATGCTGGCGAGGCTGACGTCATGGAGTGTGAGAGCTGCATGGTCGGTGCCCATCACATTGAGTGGATGAGGTGAGTGTTCCCTGCCCAGCCCTCTGCGGTCCCTACCTCTTCCTCCGCCAGTTGTGCTGCCGCCCAGGACTGTGCCCACACGACTGGCTCATACTGGGGCTGACACAGAGGCTCCTCTGGTGGCCTCCTCTGATTGTCATTGCCCACTGTCGGGACCTCACTGAACCCCCAGGCCTGGCACACGCCCCTTACCATCGCACTCATGGGGCATTGCTGAGTTTGGAGATGGAGTAGGGAGAGGAGTTCAAACAGGATGAAATGCTGCTTTAATTTTAAAAAGTGGAGGCTCAGTACCTACTAATTCTTATTTCAAGTAAAAACTGCTCTTTTTTACTCCGAGAAGAATGTGCTATCTGGCACCAATGTCTACGGTATAGGGACTCATACGCTTACACTAGCTTTTACATACAAGTTTTCACACTTGTGACTGACCGGCCACTCTTCACAGGTGTCTGAGAGGTCAGCTTCTGTATCTTTACCTCCAGGAGGACTGGACACGTCCTCTGCCTGGTCCTGCGGGAGCTGGGCAGCGCTCTTCACACAGCCATCACTGAGAACTTCCACCAAGGAGTTCTTTCTGCCATCCTTCAGGTGGCATTTCTTTACCCAAGTACGATTTGAGAGGACACACTAAAGCACTTTGCTTTTAAAATGTATTTGGCATTAAAATAATTTAATATATCATGTCAGTAAATATTTAACCCTGGAATTATTAATACCAACCAATACCTTTATAGGCACATAATTCCGAAAAGTAGGCACAAGCCGAGCCAGGTGTTAAGAGCAGGCTCCAGTTGGCGCATGCTATGTGCAGGTGATGAGCTCCAGGCCCCAACACAGGCCAGGATGTGGAGGGGTCCCTACAGGATCCCAGCTGGCTTAGGTGCCGTGCGGCTGGGGTTGTTGACAGGGACAAAGGTGCAGGGTCTAGGCAGCACCTGTCAGTGCTCAGGGCATTCAGTTGCCACTGCTATGACAAAGCACTTTAAAGAGCACTTACCACGTGTCAGACACATCAGCATTCAGATAAGATCAATCCTCTGGGGACTTCGCCGCCAAAGACACTCCAATTTAGGCACCTAGTGCCAATTTCCTAACTGAAGTCACATCAATTTCTTCTAAGCGGAGGAGAAAGAGCTGTATGCTAACAGACCATGCCCCCCTTGAAATTGCCCTCAACCTCTGACAAATATAGTTTTTTAGGTTAATTTATACATACCCCACCCCCTTTTTCATGGGTGGACCCAAACTGTAGTTCTTGGTTAAGTTATAATACCACGCTTTAAACAACTGAGCTAGCCGGCCAGCCCTATAAATAACCCTTTAAATACAGTACTTTCTAAGGAATGAGCAAACAAAAAGTAATTTGTCAAAGATGAAATAACTTATTAAAATTTGGGCAGCAGTCTTAAAAGTTATCATTTCTAGGAATATTTTTCTACATCACTATTTTTTGTATGTGGTAGAAATTAATCTGTGGTAGAGAAGTAACCTCAGGAGGGAGAAAGTCTCTTACTGACATCTGCTCACTCCTGAGCTGAGATTAAGAACAAGAATCCCATTTAGAGGGAAGAACATGACATAAGCCAATATTAAAGCATCGCCTTTCCTCTCCACTGACACTGGGCATCTGAACATCCCATTGATCTGCGGCTGTGACAGGCTTGTTGGAAGCTGTGGGCTTTTTTCCTCTGTGTAAAACTTTTCTGAGACAATTTATGCTACTAATAAGGGGGCATTACTAGTGCCACACCCCTGTATGCTAGAAGAGGAATTCTACTGCTAAACATGGCCTCATCTGTGCTCCTCACTGTTGTTCCCAGAGAGTCATGGTTGGGTGAGATGGCAGATCTACCTTGTGACAACTCGGTAGGACTCCATGTCAGTGGGGAGAATATGTGTGGGTATCTGATGTGGCTAATTACTACCCAGAAAGTTGGTGCTTACCTGGTCCCTCAAAGGGCAAGAGTTTGGATGGAACAGGGTCCTTGGCACTCAGTGGGATCAGGTAGAGGTCCTTGACGTGCCTGTTGTTATTAGCTACAACACCAAAGCGGCCACGACTGCTAAAATAGGAGTAGAGAGAAATATAGGCAACCTCTTCTTCCTCTGTTGCAGGGTGAAAGCGGATCAGACAGAGCTCCTACAATGCAAACAGAGAACAGGGGAAAGTCTTTATCTGTGACCGCTCGGGGAGAGCATCTGCATTAAAATCCATACCCAAACCTGAAAAGTGCAGCCTGAGATTGGAGATTTTAGCAATTCTGATGTTGACTTTCATAGCCCTATCATCCGACATCCTGAAATGATGAAGTGACGAGTAGTAACACAAATACACAATCGAGTACCACACTGCCCGATCCCAATCTTGGCTTCAGCAGGAAACCCTTTAGAATGCCTTCTTCTACAGCCTTGATTTCAGAGTTCCCCTGTGAGAGAGACAGCCACGTGAAGCGTAGGCTTAGCTGTGTCTGCAGCGGGAGCACACTTTAGTGCACACACCACGGCTGCAGTCAGTGAGCAGGCTGCGTGATCTGCAGCTGTTACCTGTGTTGTCTCCACACAGTAGGGTTAAACTAGACACAGGGTCTTAAGCCTTTTCATGAATCTGATGGAAACTGTACGTACAGACACACACAGCTGTAGCTAAATCTCAGGGGTTCCAAGAAAACCAAAACCCATTCAAGAGTCCGGGCTGAGTGTCCTTTGCCAGATCACCTCTGCATTCCCATTCTACTCCTTCAACCATAAAAAAGTTAAGGAAATAAAGCTTATACATTTCTTACTAAAATGTAACCATATATATATTATTACAATAAGGAAAAAACAAATTTCTTTCACTGTATCTCTAACTCACCCTCGCACAGAAATATAACTATGTGAACTTATTTTAATATTCACCTGAAAGTTGCAGGCTTCCATTTCAAGTGTGAATCATCAAAATGAGAGGTTTAAAGAGATGTCTGAATATACACTATCTCCCACCGTTTCAGAGACTATACTGTAAGCAGATACCTTAGACACAGAAGACTTGAGCTTGCCGACGTAATCCCAAACCGTCTTCGGCGCGATCCTCCCACCAATGTGAATTGTGTCAGGCAAGTCCTAAACAAAAAGCACCTGGAGTGAGTAAGTGGTGGAGCCACAGTGTTCACAAAGAGACTACCGTAGCAACATCAAGGCACCAAACCACCTAAGATTCAAGAAAACAACTATTCCAAGGAAAATGTGATAATTGTATCCAATTCTGATTGGCTAACCACCATCCAGCATTAAAAGCTATAAAACCCAGAGGTGGTATAATAACTCTCTGCCAAACAGGATTGTTTAGAAACTACTGCCTGACATTTTTAGTTATGTTTTAGGAACACACACATATAGTAAACGATTCAGATATTACCAGGATGACTGACCGGCCACTCCTTGCTCAGGCCGTAAGTGCTAGTGCTATTTTTGTTAATTCAGAAAAATAAAAGACCTGCCTGGGCTTATACACACCACCCACACTAAGCAGGTTACACACGCCTGGCTGTGCTGGCAGCTGGGCACACACATATTTAGTAAATGCCCTTGCTAAACAGATCACTGCTGAACAGATCATTGGGCTGCCTGATTTCTTGTTCAGATTTCTGCTCTGTCCAAACTGTATAACAATCTGACCCATTACAGCAACCTCTATTTTGCCTTCAGAGGTGCTCAAATATCCAGACGGTCAGTTTAAGAGTCACATGCCCACTTCTAGTAGAGGACCTCCTGTGAAAGACACATACACACAGGCACATGCACAAACACACTCTTGATTCTAACCTCACTGAGATAATCAAAACACCCAGAGACAGGATATGCCTTAGTGACAAATTTTGCTACACTTTGCATGTTAATAAATCCTTTCCAAATGGTGCTGAGTCGAGACAAAAACGGGGTTGTATCTCCTTCTGGAGGGGAACGTGACTCTGGGACACTGTAAAACAAAATCATGAAAAAATCCATAAATCTCTTTGTACAAAGAGAATTTCAAAAGTATGAAGACTATATTTAAAAGCAAAAGTGAATTCCTGAAAGTTTTGGTAGCTTACTTTTGCCAATTAACTGCTTTAATTGTAACAATATAAATACACACTTTGCTCAAAGAAAAAGAGTTGAACTATTTAATCACCAATTACCTTTCCTTTTGTTAGTTTAAAAGAAATAAAACGTTCTTGGCTCTTTCAGACTATATCTGAAGTACATACCTGATATTTGGTGATGGTGGAACTGACAAGTATCTTGGGTCAGGGGATGAGGACGGCTTAGCCAGTATGGACTTGGGCACTGTCACAGAAGTCAAAGCAGGCTTCACCACATCTTGTTTGCTTTCTACTGCGTGTATGCTGTCCGGGTGGGCTACTACAGAGGCCGCAACCGTGCACGACCCACTCAGAGCAGTCCTGGGGTCCCGGCCGGACACTGTGACAGTGGTGACCACCGTCCCCCCACAGGAGGCTGGGCAGGGAGGGAGGCCTTCCAGGGGGGAGGGCTCTGGGTGGCTGTCTCCTGGAGGCCCAGGGAAATACTTTCTCTCTGGGTTTGGATGAGAAGCACTTTCTACGTCTGGCTCAGAAACATTTTCGGTCAGAGTTTCTGGTATCACTTCATCAGCTGAGTTAGGAACCAGACCAGATGGAGAGCTGTCATACTTGGACTTTAAGTCTTCTTTCTTAGCAGAAGCTGATAATTTTTGTTTTTTTGGAGCTGGCTCATCTTCTGATGATGAAATCTGACCTGAAGAAGATGAAGAAAGACTTCATGAGAAATCTGACACATCCAAGAGCACAGTGCTCAAGAGTGGGTAATAATTGCTTATAAGAACCAAAAAGCAACACTATAAAGGGAGGGGCTAAATTTATAGACTCTAGAAAACCATTCTAGCCTTTTTTTGGTTTGAACTTGCCTTTAGAAGGATTAGTGACTTTAAACAAAGTTTAGCATCATCGCCAAATTATGCTCACCTGTACAGATTTTACAGTTTAGATCAAAAAGATGCGCCCGGTGCTGGCTCGTTGTGTCTTTCAGCATACTGCTGAAGACGTCCAGAAGAGGCACGGGGCTTTTTTCAGGGACAACTCGTACTGATTCTTGCTGTTCCTAAAAGAAGAAAAAAGAAAGTAGGTAATTTCTTTTCCAATTCCATTTCTACATTATCAGCACACATGGAAAAAGTCTGATGTGATTAAGAACCACTAGAGGAAAGAAAGAAAGGATCACTGAATACAATCACTTGAGAGGTGATACAATTATATGTGTTCATTATAAGCTCAGTGTCCTGCCCAACAATTTAAGATATCTAAAACCATTTGGAATGGGTTAATTTCAGTCTATCCTTTATGAACACTGAAAATCCCAAATGCTCACCTCTGAGTCTGACACGGGTGGAGAATCCTCCATGTTGGGAACGGTTTCCTGTTTAATGGCAGTCTTCTTGCTTTCATTATGCAATTTAGTTCTGGACTCCATCACCTAAAACAAAAAAAGACAAAAATAAAGCCCTATGCCTTGTCTTCTAGGAGGAAAGCATTAATTTACTTCTGGTAAAGTTAGTGCCTCAAACAGCCCTCCCCTAAGTACTTACAGATTTCGTCGGTTTCTCCCTCCATGTGGAAAGTTCCTTAGATACGAGTTCTTCTGGCTTCATTCTCACAAGTTTTGCCAGAGAGATTTCCTCACGCAGAACCCGATGGAAGAGTCCCTATAAACAAACATCTCTCATTCATAAAACATTTAAGTGTGTTAATGTGGAGAGGATGTGGAAAAAGTAAAACAGTACAGAAGCTCTGCCTGGAGGTTCAAGTGTCACAGGATGATGACCCTAAGCTTCCAACGGAGTGCAGCACTGCGCCAAACCCTGCAGAGGCAAGACCTCACCCATCTCCCTGAACAGCTAAGAGCAAATGGAGACCCAGTCAAGCAAGGCCCATGCTGCACCCCCTCAGGAAAAAAAAAAAATCACATACACCATTTGAAATACACGTCAAAAAGGTACACCCTTAGGAGTAAAGACAGGAAGAAAACTACTCGTGCTGGGGGTTGTTAACCACAGCGAGATGCAGAGATGCAGTGTGTCTTACTCTGGTTCTACCACACAGCTAAGAGCTCAGAGGCCGACAGAGGACACACTGGGTACCAGCAGGAGGCTGTGCCAGGCATGCAGTGCGGCCTTTCCAACCTTCATTCCCATCTGGATCACAGGGGAAGACCACCACCCACCCATGGCTGCTACGAAGATTGAGCTACCCTGCAGCACCTGTCCAAATGGTGAGAACTATAGGGGCTGCTCCTTATTATTACTCTAAAAGTTGCCCAAATCGTTGGGCTTACTCAGCTGATGAGAAATAAGAAAATAAGACAGAATAGGTTGTCTGAAGCCAGAATATGGAGACACCCATATTCTAGAATAAAAGAATCTGAACTTTACTTTGGAGCCAATGAAGTGGTGGGCATGTAATTTCACTGCAATGTTTAGAAGAGACTAATCTGGAGAAATGAAAGATGAACTTCAGGGGGAGCCAGTGAAACGACTGACAAGACTCCCAAAAATCCACAAATATTCTCAACACCAAGAACATGGGAGCATGTGGACGCATCACAGAGGATAAAACACTTTTCAACTCTTATGGAAAGGATATAAACATTGCAAATGCTGTTTGATTTATCACTGTGAAACTGAGCTGACAGAAAACAGATGCCAAGTTCACTTCCACATCAGGAACATTCCAGCATACAGTGACCACACTCACCTGGTTTTTGGGGTCCTTCAGGTTGAACATGATGCTGCGGTATTTACTCTTGTAGCGATTGTCTGTAACTTGAAACAAGTTAAACATTTCCTTCTCAATATGGAGGGCGATTTTTCCTACTTCATTTTCTGTCATGATTAGGTCATCGCTGTCATTGACTCTGAACAGAATTAAAAAAGAAACTACATAAACCTCTCACATTTGCATGTATCACACTTTTTAAACAGTGGAGCAATCTCAAAACCACCACACTACAAATGGAAGTGCTCCTACATATAAGAAACCACATACAACAGCCCACCTTTTCCACAAGATCTCTTTTAAGGAGCGTCTTATATTCTGCCGAATCTGTGAATTTGGCTGTGACTGAGCAGGGCTCCCGGTTCCGAGGTGTCCTGGGGCTGGAGGGGCCGCAGGAAGAGAAGTTGCTCCCGGCTTCCTGATGGCTCCAACCAAAGCAGCTGAGCCAGGGAACTTTTTGGAAGCAGCCGTCACAGAGACCAGCATGGGTCCTGCCCGCCTGGCAGCAGAAGTGCCACCTGATGGGGCGGTCGAGAGCCACGACTTCTTGGGGATGGTGCCTTTGAAGCCAGGTGACTTTTTAAGAACTGGTTTGGCTCCTGCCACATTAGCAAAAGAAGACTTCTTTGGAACAAGACTTCTAGGCGATGGTTGTTTGCCCACCGAGGAGCCTGGAGGGGCTGTCTGCTTTGAGGCTGAGGCCGCCACCGCCTTTTCTTCCACTCTTCTGTCTGCCTTCATGGCTGCGAGAGAGAACGCAGCACGCAGGTAAGACAGGACAACAGGACTTCAAAAGCATGCCCACCCTTAAACTAGCAAGTGCTTACTAGGCATTACTGAATACGACAAATTTAGAGAAAAGGATTTAAAAAGTCTTAAAATTCAGAAAAAGAAGTGTAATTAAGCGCTGCCAGCAGTATTTACAATAGTGACTATACCTTATGTCAGAAAGAAAAATGCTTTATTATATTATTACATTAAACCTTTTACTCCAACCAACAAACTCCATTATCAAAGGCTCGATTTACTCCCCAGCTGGGCTTTAGAACTGAAGGACAAACTTCACATTACCAAAAAAGATAGGAAGATGTAGAATAGCACTTTCATTAAGAATTCAAGTGCAATTTGTTTGTAAACTCGAGTTTCATGAATCTTCTCAGCAAAGGTAAAAGCAACAAATGCTTTCGACGTGCACATCCAACCCCTGAGGTGCCCTCTGTGGCCAGCATATCCGAGTGTGGGAGGGTCTCATGTGCCACATCACTGTCCTTCTGGACGAGTCACTTGAAGATGATGCCAATCATGAAATAGGGAAAGGTGACAGGAACTTGCAACATGTTGAAGGTCAATCATGTTTTCATACTGAGCTGGCATCTGAGATTACAGTGATGCTGTTGTATAAATGTCCCCATTTAGAGCACTCGAGTCATCATTCAATTAAAGTGGTAAATCAGTGCTTTTAATCCAAACAAGGAATGTAGTCAAAAGCTCAAACAAAAAGTCAAAAAGCCCTTAACTTGCACAAAAACCTTTATGCAGTGAAGAATCAACTTGTTATAATCCTACACTAGGCCCCCAGAACTGAGGTTAGCACTGCGACCCCACTGCTGCCAGGAAGCAGGGTTCCCACATAGATCGCACAGTGGATGGCACTTGTTGGGCAGCTGTGTGACACGGAAGGACCCCAGGCAGTGGGGCAATGCACAAGGTGTTTGGGAATAGGCACAGGCTGCCAGGCGGCCTCAGCCCCTGAGACACGGGCTCTTCTCAAACTGTCCACTCAGCAGCAAGCCTCCACCCTCCCAAACATCGAAGTGGGGGAATTCAACGTGTGTTCCAGGGATCCCTACAGTTTTCAGCCAATTTCTGAAAAGCCTGGGAGCTGCACTTTCCCCCACTTTATAGGACAAATAAAATTCCTTATTTTTACACATTTGCGACAGTACTCCATGAAGCCAAAGCTCATGGAGTGTTAACAGGCAATAAGCCCAACTTTAATTCCAACTGCTTTCATATTTTCTGCCCTAACCATCCTTTTAATGGTAATTCACTAAAAAGGCAAATCTTGTATTTTCATTTCACACTTCCAGCTTCATGTCCCCTGCCTGCCTCTTGCCACAGGGGGTCTGCCCACAGCACCCCATGCTTGGCATCATTTCCAGGCCTCAGCTGATGAGGCTCTCCAAAGACCACTGTGTTCCCTGGGGGCTGTGGCTCACAAGCTACGATGGCCACAACTCTAAATGTGTCATTCCTCTGGGAGCTGGGTTTCCATATAAAGTGCACTATAAAGCAATGACGATGTCTAGCAAAATTGAAAATAGGGACACACTAGGAACAAAGATAAAGCCTACCTTTTACTGTCCAGGACACCTTGTTTTAACATTTCTACGTGTACTATTTCATCAGATCAAGTTTACACACCTAAGGGATCACTGTACCTTCGTATTTGGAAATTTAACAACTCAGATTTAGCTAGCAACGTTTACAGCATTTAACTTGAAGGGCTGCTAGAGTTTAGGTTAGGTGAAATCGGCAGAGGCCCCTTTCCTTGGGGGAAGAAGTGTGGGGGCCGGGAAGGGCTGGACATTTAAAGTACAGCAAGGACGAAGTGCTGGATATCGATGCCGCAAAGAACTCAGATGCTGAGCAGAGGCACCATGAACCACCCATCAGCCGGGCAGCAGACCACCCAAAAATCATGAAGAGAATGAACCCGTCACGATTAACGTTGAGGCCCAAAACCAGTTCAGTCACTGCCTTCACAAATACAAACTTCACTGAGAATATTTTAATGTTTTACTTCAACATAATTCTAAAAAGTTTGGTCTAAAGCGTTTCCAGAAACCTCAGTAAAACACCTTGAATGTAGTACATGGGACACCTGTGTGATGTGACCTGAAACCAAACCTTAGCGACATTTAACATTCACCTTGTTTCAGGTTGGAAATACATGTTTACTTCAAAAACATTAATCACACTTCTCCAAATCATAAGCTTTAGAATGAGATGTCCTCACAATACTTCTACTACTGGTCCAATCGGTGTATTTTCTCCTTCATTCAGGGAAAACCCAAGAGATTACTTCTAGGACATTCCCAATATATATGGCTAAAGTCACCTATTACCCAAGATGTTGCTTTTTTATAAAATTAGTTGCTTCTCTTAAAAGCTAACCTTCATTATCCTTTACCTATCCTTTAAAGAGTACATAAATAGAAATAATTAGGTAAATTATTAGTAAATTTTTATAAAACTGGGGGACTCCAACAGCCAGCTGCCCACAGGTTACCTGCTGGTGTCACGACACATGTCAAGCCTCTGTTCTACTTTGAAATGTTCAAAACATGCCAAAAGTTCTACCCAGCAGCTGCCCCAGGGACCTGTGTGCACTTCTGTTGCACTGTGAGTGGCCACAGCATCGGTAGTGCTGGACTTGGGTGAGCTTTGCTGGAATGGCAGCGACAATGAGAAACTTGAGGACAGTTAAAACTTGCAAATTCACTTTTTACTGTATTACGTTGTGTATAAATTTACAGAAGGGCAAGAAATAACTTGTAATCAACCAGAAAAAACTACTCTAGAAAAACAGCAGCACTGCCTTTCAGGGACGAGATGCCCGTGAGCTGCCGAGTTCTCTGCTGGTCGGCAGCAATGATGTCCCGGTAGCACTGACTGTAAAAGACATAGGTGCACCGCCCAGTCCCCACCCATCTGTCCACTGGACAGGAGGGGAGCCATTCCGTCCACACAGCCTCCTTCAGCATCTGCATCCTTGGGGCCCGCTTGTGGGGAGGAAAGGTGCCGCCTTTTGGGATCTGGCTTAAACCTTAGTAGCCACAGGAGGAAAACCTGCCCATGGCCAGGCCGCTGCCCCAGATGAAACTGCTGCTACAGTGACCGGCAACTTGTTTATAGTGGAAATAAGTTATCTGGGGTCCAGCCGACTACAGAACAAAGCAGGCCGTTGGCACAGGGATCAGCAGCACACCCTAGTGGGCTAATTTCCCCAAAGCATGAAACAAGGCGTCTTGTCACACTGCAGGAATGGCTGTGGCACTACAGCATCGCTGGTCACTGGGTGGCACTAGAGGGCCTCAACGGAGACTGGGAGATGATCTGGCCTCCACCAGAAGAATTATGCTAACGTGTTCCTTTGGGTAGAACCTGTCCAATTGCCCACATGGAAGTTGCAGCCGGATAGAAATGAAAAATATGGGGCAGGAGATCAAGGCTGCACAGTTCCAACCAACCCCACAGACACCCACATCCAGTGACCACACACACTGGATGCTCCTCATGGGCAGAGGAACTGCTGAGACACACTCCCGTCAGTACTGGTGACTGGTTCAGGGACTCGGGCTCCAGACCCTCTCCCACTCCCACTGTGCACTGGATCCTCACCATCGGCCACGCTGTTAAGGACTGTTTCTCCTCTATGAACCTGGAAGTTAGGGCTCTGAAGGGACAAGTGGAGAGAGCCTGTGAGTAAATTCGGCTCACGATGACATCAGTTCTATTTTTAGCTCTCAGTAAAGCACCCGTACAGTGTAGTTTCCCATCTCAACTGTTTCACTGTTAAGAATTTTCCTTGTGTGAAATATCAAGGTGCCAGTAGCAAGAGAAAGTGTTCCACTTTTGCTCCTCTCAATATGCTTTCAAATGAATTATCATTGTAAAAGTGCAATTTATATAAAGTATCCTTTTATAAGTTATTGACTTTTACATCAGAAAACAAAATATAGGTAATTCCCTAACTCTCAAGACATCGTAGAAGACATTATGGTTTTTGTAGAGGTCCACACACTCATGTTTTGGGACACGTGAAGCTTTCCTAGGTTAATTTCTTTCTTACTGAAGTCCAACATCTGAGTTACCTCCATCTTAAGAGAGGAGTATCATGAGAAACTTGCATAAACCAATTGCACACCTGGAGGCATACTCCTTCTCCATGGTTTAGTAGTTTCACATATTGTAGTTCTAACATTAAACTAAAACCTGATTCATGTTGGGTTGGTAGTAAGCAAAGACCTGTTCAAACTACACTTACTGTGAACCACTAGAATGAGACATGACAAGGGCTGTGAGGGGAGACGGGCATTACACTCAACTGCAACCTGGGTCACCTGCCGAGCTGTGCAGTGGGCGCAGTGGTATACCCGGCTGCCAAGCCCAAGGCTTGTTTGGAAGCAGAGCTGCTGCTTTTCCAGATCTTCCAGCCAGAAACGGGCAGTCTACTTTAATAAGGTTAAATTTTAACCAACATCGTTTGTGCCCCAATTGTTTACTACTTAAGCCAACATGACAGGGCATGTTAAAGTAGTCCATTTGCCCTCCCCTGTAACACCCAGTCCCAAAGGGTCACATGCACACAGACCCCAGAGCTGATGGCACCGTGCAGATCACACTTCAGGGTGTGCAGCCAGTTACCTTGTGTTCTTCTTGCTGATCTCTTCCAGGTTTGCGTCAAGTAAAAGTTGCCTCAACTTTCATTTTAAATAAATGATAAGTAGCAAAAATTCTTATTGATCTCCTAAATTTACTTCGCTAAATCCTAGAAAGCTAAGAATATAACTATGTTTGTGTCAATGTGTAACAAACAAGCATTAAGTATTTTACAGCGTTTACAAATGTACCTGAAACTGTGTACCGCACTGGAGGAATGACAGCAGGCATCTTCAGGGGTGACCTTTGCAATCTATGACACCGATAATGCCACCAGAGGGACTTTCCTAAAGTGTTAATCTTTAAAGTGTATTAGAGTAGATCCATAGCTCCAAAAGGCTCTATGAAGGTCACTGAAGAGCAGGCGAATTTGAGACCAACCCTGCTGGAAACTTCTGCCCTCCCCCAGGTGGCTGAAGCACAAGAAGGAAGGGAGCAGGTAAGGGATAGACTGAAGGACGTCACAGGACAGTGCTGATGGGATTTCACCTTGCAGGTTTGAGTTTACAGAGTGTGAAACCTTTCCCTGACCTAATTTTCCGATTAGTAGGCTATTTTTTTAAGTTTATAAAAAGTAAAACACTTAAAAATACCAAAAGAATGTCACTGACAGCCAAGAAAATTCCAGCTATATGGATAACATTAAAAACTAGCTGTCAAGCTAAATCCTTTATCAGTACAAATTTCAATTTTTCTTCAAATTGGGAGGAAGAGATTGGTTTAGATGTACAAAGTCTGGTTACTCCCAGCCTCATTTTATTGCCACTGACAACTCTGGGAGAGACAGAGAAAAATGGTAATTTATGCAACCGGTAAAACATACAGACACCCCCCGACCCTGGCTTCAAATTTCTACAAAACATTCTTAGGTTCTAGTATCCCCCTTATGTTTGTTTTATTACAGGAGAGTTGTTCCTTATGATTTCAGTGAAATGCTCTTCCGGAGCCCACTCCATGAGTGATCCTTGAGGACACCTGTTCTCCTGGATCCGTTTCACCCATGGCCTGGCCACCTGAGTGGCACGCGCACATGAGCGAGGACAAGGCTTCCAGATGGGGAAGATGCACAAGAAATCATCTGGGTTTGGGTTTGCAGGCTGTTAAGGTTTTGCATTTCAACTCCCACAGCTAGAAGGAATGAACTGCAGAAGTCTGTTTTCTGGTCAAAATCTGTTCATCTCCCCAGTGTTTTAAGTTACTTAACAAGCCATTTAAGGGAGTCCAAATACTAGGAACGGTGCCTGTAAATACAAATACCAGACACTTCCATTTCAGAACTGTAATAAACCGGGAATACTTTATAAAAAGATTTTCAGCCCACTTCATGACCTGAGTAATGATAGGTAAACTGGAAATAAAGAGAAGAAACATGGAAGAAAAAGAAAATAAAAACACAAGAGAAACATCACGATCTTGAGGAGAAATAATATGCAAACTGTTTCTGTAAGCTAAAGAAATTATACAGAAGTCCCAAAAAACAATTAAACCAGAGGAACAGCTGCATGTTAACTGCATCACCTTGAGAACAGGAAGGATACTTTAGCGGGCGGCATGCCCTCCTTAAAGCAGCACCAGAGGGCTTCGTGCACAGCAAGGCCTTGTTCACTGAGCACCTGGAGGGCAGCACCAGCCACGTGGGAGGATGGAGGATGTTGTCAAGGGCACCTCCACAAGTAGCTGCAGTGATCGACTCTACCCCGCAGATCTTCTTACATTGTACATGGTGAGCCGAACAGACTGGACGTGGACCCATTATCAGCCTCACAATCCACCCCCCCAAAGCATCTCTGCAGCCAGCCAGGGGGGCAGGGCAGGGTCTTCATGGGGTGCAGAGTTCTGATGGGCTGTGTGTTCGGTGCCCCCTCCCACCCAGAGGATTGCCCTGCTACCACAAAGGTGAAGAGATGTTCTAGGGGAGAGAGGCAGAGGCATGTCAAATTTGTATTTTACCAATGACTCCACTCTCCTCCCAATCATCTTTTGGGAAGATGACGTTTCTGGGGAAACAGAAAATGATCAGAAGCAAGTAGATCAAGAGTATGTCCCTCATAAATTTTGGATATCCATCAGTTTTGACTCTGAGATGCATCAGCCTTGTCAGCGTCAGTGAAGAGCTGATGGAAGAAGCAGGGAAGGTCAAAGAAGAAACCTAGGAGCGGAGCAACGAGCCTCCTCACTGGTCTTCTGGGCTTCATCCATCCATCCCTGTCTCCCCCGCAAAAGGTGAGTGAGGTAGGAGATGATGACTCAGAGATTAGGGCAAAACACTCCCCATCTTTTCCCCGCTGCAATCTCCTCCACCCCCATACTTGGAGTCTCAGGGTCAGCTCTCCAATTCTGGTTCACACGAATGGAAAGTAACTGAACTAAAATGAATTACCCAAATTATCTGTACGTGTCACACTCCCCAGTTTTTCTTTTCTTTGTTGTTAAGTACCTATAACCAAATTAAAGCATTTTAGCAGAGTGCTAAAAAGTGCTTCCCACCCACTCACACACAGGTGATGCTTATTTTTAAATCTGCTCATCAGTTCTGTAAAAGCACTGTTTTGTAGAGGTGCTGTAATTTGATGAAAATTTGAAACATGTTATTTGCTACTGTGAAATTCTCAGCTCAAACAACCTGAGGCATATTGAGATTCATTACTCTTAGGTCTTGGGCCCTTTATGTGATCAAAACGAGTTTCTTTTTTTTTTTTTTTTTTTAATGTAGACCACACTAGATCTATCACCTACCTGGACGAGCACTCCTCCCCCTCCACAGGTGATTTGTTAAAAGGGAGGCATATTGAGATTCATTTCTCTTAGGTCTTGGGCCCTTTTTGTGATCAAAACGAGTTTCTTTTTTTTTTTTTTTTTTTTAATGTAGACCACACTAGATCTATCACCTACCTGGACGAGCACTCCTCCCCCTCCACAGGTGATTTGTTAAAAGGCCAACTAAAAGGAAAACACAGCACGCTATTTAACCTTTTGGTGCTTTTTTAAAAAAGCCCAAAATGCACTATGAACAGCATAAATAAAAACTGAATTGAAAACAGTTTTAGAACAGAATAAAATGTACCCAATGGATCTAATTTAAATTTCTAAACTTTAAATTTGGAGCCTTAGGCTGAGAAACAAGAACAGATTAAAGCTGCGTGACCTAATCCGGGGTTTCACAGATCTACCTGAAATAATTTCATTTCATTAACTTGAAATGTAGGTCAGGGTATGACCTTTAATAGTCTAACTCTTAAAGACAGTTGGAGAGAGGAGCCAGGAAGCTAGTCACACTTAGAATTCTAAGCACGTTCTCTTTAGTAAGGACACCCTGCAGTTCCAGGTGCAGGAGCACTCCACATCACTCACTGTGGGGTCTACAGAGCAGCAGTGAAAGCCCTTCAAAATTTAAATGTGTTTATGTGGGTGTGTAGTATATGAATCTGACATGAAAAAATCCCCAACTGTCCAGTCAAAAATAAACTCCTGAAAAGTATACCTAAGTTGGCTATCAGATGCAATGCTAATTTGCAGAGGTTCCAACACCATATAAAAGAGCTGATTTTATGTGCTGAAAGTGGATAGTGTGGGAAGACTCCTAAAGTTTCACACAGGGCTGTGATAAGAATACCTCATGTTAGACAGTGATGAGTTGTGAGTGCTGGGTAGTCTACTCAACCACATTTTGCTGAAGACAATACAAATACTCACCAGAGCCTGATAATGAAAACAGAGATTAAAAAACTCAATCGTCAAGGTGCAACATTCAGCAATGAGGTTTGTACAGCTTTTTGGAAAACACTGACAGGAAGTCCCAACAGACTAGGGATGGACCCTCGGGGTCAGGAGGCATCTTGGACATGGGCATTCGCTTCCAGCGCTGATGGTGCAGCCAGTATTTGTGATCACAGCTAAAGCACAGCTGCAACTCCCAGTCCTGGACAGGCCTGGGAGGGCTATCCAGGAAGAGCGGGAGGGGTCCAGGAGGCCAGCCCCAGGTGATACATACATTTGCACAACAGTGCCGACGACAGAGCAGCAGTCTTTTCCGGCTTTACTGCATTGTAGTTGTGGTCGCTTGCCCACGATGGCGTGCTGCTTTCACAAGCTGTCTCCTTCCCGAGGGCTTCACTCCTAGAAAGAGCCACCACCGCCTTCTTCACTAAGCCTTCTTTCTTTTCTGGAGCTGGTCTCTTGTGCAGAGGAGAGATTTTAATGCCTGCCTGGATAATCAGCAAAACCCCAATCAATAACAAGGCCAGAAATGACACCTCCAGTTCATTTCACTGAGCAAGAAAGGTCATAATCCTATGTCTTCTTCAGGTCACCCAACCTGAGTTTGCACGCCACATCTGCTGAGCAGCAGTCTGGCCACCCTCGCACATCCAGCGGACCCTTAGCATTTCCACTTCATATTCAGGATTCCAACTTTTTGGGCAACGTGAACATTCCCGACAAACAACTTCCTGTGACCCCGCTGAGTGAGGCATGAAGGTGGCGTCATGGGGAGGCAAGAAAACTCCACCTGATGCTTCTGCACCCTCAGCCAGGCCCAAGGCACACCCGGGGCTGCCACTCTCCTCTCATGTGCGGCAGCAACTACTTCTGTGGCAGTGCTACAGTTCAACACTTCCAACCTTAAAATTAAGTCATCTAAAAGCTACATAAGCATTTGAAAGTAATTGAGGAAACTCCTCAATGCTTCGTCATAAATATAATGGAGGATATGACACAGTTACGTCAACCTGAGCCCCAGGAAGGGCCTTCAAATGCCTTATTCTAAGACAAGAGCCTGTGATTTCTAGCCATCCTGTATTCTCCCCAATCCCACGGATACTAAAACAGGACAATCTTGAGAGCTAGTCCTTGAAGGACACAGCCTTCTCCAGGGCCCACCCCCAGCCGCCCTGTGTGTCTACTTTCCACGTGAACTCCATCGGTGGTTAGCAGGTCTTTTCTCAAGACTGCTGCCAGCGTCCTGAGCCTTATGCTCTCCATGCAGCAGCGAGTTACCTGCCTTTAATTCACTGTATTTGTATGACTTCATCTCTCAGCCAATCAGCCAATGGGCAAAGAAAACAGGTGGAAGACAAAAGTGAAGGTGACACCACCTGCGTGTCATCTGTACCTGCTGTCCCTACATTCTACAAATAAATATAACAAGTCTACGAGAAATACTTCTGCACACTCTTGCTCCAGTTGCTCGGACGCCCGGTCTAAGTCGACTTACCTGAACACTACATTTTGGAAGGGTGAGCTTTTCTGGCTTCATCTTGATCTTCTCTTTAGGTTTTGGTCTTGGTTCTTTACCTGAACTTAGGAATTTCATAGTAGCTGCAGCATGTTTAAGAATGCAGTCGTTGCTGCAGTAGACCGAGTCAGGCTGCGCTGCATTGCAGCACCCAGGGCCAGTACACCTGGAGGCACCTGGAGCCTCCACTACCTGCAGAGCAAAACAGGCAGGTTCAGACAGTAGGCTTGCCAATTTCAGCAGTTAAAATGCTTTGTAAAATCACTATAGCACCAAGGTCATTATTTTTAATTAAGAGATAGCAACAGTATTTTTAATATGAATAAAAATTTATCTGTTTATTCAAACTACACAAATGTTATTTCCCCAAGGCAAGGCACTGACATTTTAACTGTCCCTCACACCATCTGTGGTGGGCAGAACTCTAAGGTGACCCCTGGGACTCCTGCTCCTGGTGCACATGCTCTGCATAATCCCCCCCTTGAGCATGAGCAAGGTCCATGGACAGGATGTGATTTCATACCCACAATCAGATTCTGCGATAGGGCAAATGTGCAGTGACTGCATAGATGTAATCAAGGTCCCAAATGAAATGACCAAAAAAGGCTGACTTAATCAGGCAAAAATCCTTAAGAGAGAAACTGGGCCTTTTCCGAAGAGAGAAGATTCCATTGCTAGTTCTGAAATAAGCTGACCTGTTTTGAGAGGGCCATCCAAGGTCAGGATCTAAGTAAGGCTGCCAGATAATATACAGGACACCTGACTAAAGTTAAATTTCAGATAAGAAAAATTTTAGTATAAGCGTGCCACAAAAACTGCATGGGACATACTCATATACTAAATGATGGGAGAGCTTCTGGAAGGGGATGTTTTCCTGGCTGAGCCTCTGATGAGATGACAGCTCCAGCCACACCCTGACTGCAGTCCTGTTAAGACCATGAGCAGAGGGCCCAGCTAAGCCATGCCCAGGCTTGTGACCCAAGGCAACCGAGACCACAAATGTGTGTTGTTTTAAGCTAAGTTTGTGATAGTGTGTTATGCAGTAACAAGAAACTAAAAAAGCACGAGAAGTACACTTAGTAGCTTCTGTTTACAATTACTAAAGTAGGTTGTGATGGTCAGGACTAAATACACATGAACATGTCCCTCAAGTGTACTTAAGCAAAACCTTATTTCTCAAATTAAACATTTAACATAGTTGTTATTCCTCCACAGAATCTGTTTTACTTAGAATAGGATTTTATATAGGCTTATGTCAAACACATTGACAATAAAGACATGAAATTGACAAATTTCCTCATTAATTTTTCTTAATGACTGTGACATGAACAGTAATGTCACATTTCCATCCAGTCCCTCTTAATATTTCTGTGACACATTTATTCAAATAGCTCGGTCTTTGCACATGTCCACCTTGCAGCTAACACAGTGCAAGAGCATTCATAAGGCAGAGACGTTGAGACTCAGCACTAGGCTGACCCTGCTAGAAGACATGCTGCCAGGGTAGGGGTGGGCCAGGGACCCAGGAAGGCCCAGAGTGAAACACGCTCCAAGCCACGCCCCTTGTGGGAACTGGAATGGAGATTATGAGTGCCCGTGCCAGCTCTCAAAAGTAGACACTGATGTGCATGGGAAAAACAAGAATGACAGCCCCAAAGGGGCATAAAAACCAGGCAGGAAGGAGAACTGAGGAAACAGCTGCAAGGCAGAGAAATGATACACCGAGCACAAGAACCAGTGAGGGTCGGACTGACCTGGGCACCACCACAGCTCAGGGCTTCCCATGCTGAGTCAGCACAAGAACCACAAGGCAGCTCAAGCTGGTGTAAGGGGACAGAGGGGCACACGCACTTCAGCAATTCAAAAACAATTCTGCTAGTACACCTAAAATATGTAAGTACATCAAGAATACGTAAAGAAAAGCCAACAGTTAAGATAAAGTCCACAACAGCAGACGAGGCAGGTAGAGATGCTCATCCTTATGGTGAGGGCAGGAGATGGGGGCAGAGCTTAGGAGGCCCCGCCCCAGAGGCAGTGCCCGTCCTGATGAGAAATTAGCTTATTCCAAAAGACAGAAACATTCCTAGCCTCGGTATTTCTACAATAGCCAGTCTGGAATCCATAAGGTCCAGCCCTCAATGTTCACCTTAGCACAATACTCACAGGCTGGAAAATCTTGAGTTTTTTCTTCCCGCTTGGATTAGCAGCTTTCTCAATTCTGCCCTTTATCCCTTGGTCTTCACTGGATTTTTGCTCCACTGTTCCTATACTTGTAAAGTCCGTGCCATCAGCATCTCCAGGTCTACATTTAGTTTCCTGCTGATCTGTAGTTTCTGAATTAGTCTCATCCTGCACTTGCAGAATGGTGCAGTTTGGGCAGATATAATCTTCCCCGTTCCTTTCCAAAAGCCTCCCTCGAGCCTCAGAGATGCCCACACAGTCACCATGAAACCACTCTTCGCATCGGTCACAGCAAATCATAAACCTGAGATAAAAAAATCATATTAGCAATGGGAGGAAGGAATGAACTCTCACTTTTTGACATATTAAGAAGTCACATGGTTTTAACATTCTATTATTTAAAAAATGCAAATACACAGAAAAGTACAGAAAGCAGAATAAAGAACACCTTCATGCCCATCTCTTGATTTCACTAACATTCAACTAAGTCTGTCTTACCTTGGACTGGCGTGAACTACAGGCTTCAGGGCCCTCCACCCCAACCACTCCAGCGTGCCCCTCCTCAGAGCAGCAGCGATGCCTTCATCCCGCCAACAAGCCAACAGAAGTTTCTTAATACCAGATTCTAGTAAAGGCTCTCAGTCGCGCCCCCATGTCCACACAGGGGTTCAACCACAGTCTGCACGTGGCCCTCTGCTAGGTCTCCCAAGGAAGGACCTAGAGGAGCACTCTCTGACAGACTCCTGGGAGCACGTGTGGTCTACACCACAGTCACTGGCTGCACATGGCTGTGTGTGGAACAAGGTGCGTCTTGCCTCCCCTCATGCTCACCGCTCCAACCTTCAATAGCCACAAGGCCAGTGGCTACCACAGGGGAGGGGTGGGGGTGGCCCCAGGCAGTCCTTTTTTTTCTTTTTTGACAATGATGTACTCATCTTTTTCAAATAAATAAATTATTCATCCAGCCTAGCTCTGTAACATTTTAAAATCAAAACAAATACAAATGCTATTTTCATCACCCGATTTCTTTGAAAGTTGGGGCAGCCAAGCCCTCCCACAACCCACCTGTTGTTGTGAGGCTGGCGACAAATGCAGTACAGGGCGTTGGGGTCGTACACTTCACATTCAGGCTTGGGCTTGCCTGCATCCCCAGGCTCTTCATCTTTAACTCCCTGGGCCGCTGTCGCCTCCAGCTTACTCTCTTGGTCATCGTTCACTGCCTGGGACACAGCCTCCTGGTCCGTGTCGGGCTCTTGCTTACTGGGCAGAACACTCTCGACTGTGCTGCCTGCTTCGACATCCACAGTGTCTGTGGGATCCTCCTCCCGACGCCTCTTCCTCAGGCGACTCTGGATGCCCTTCACGGGCCTCTCAGGTGGCTCCTGCTCTCGCTTTCTCCGAAGGCGATTCTGAAGCTCCTTCAAAGTCAGGCCATCGCTGTCACTGTCAGAGGTGTCCTCCTCGTCCTCACCTCCTGTGGCCTTTCCAGAAGAGGCTGGTCCTTCCTGTACACTCGTGGAACCAGACTGGGAGCCACTTTTCATCTCAGAGGTGCTTTCTACGCTCCCTTCCGAGGCAGTTTCAATATCTGTGACTGGACAAGATGTTGGCTCACTGGAATCCTCAAGGGAGACAGGAACATTCTTTCTTCCTCTGCGCCGAACTGTTGTAAGGAATTCCTCTACCCGCTCGGTGCGCTTTGGCTGCCTCCCACTGCGCCGCAAGGAGAGGCCGTGCTGCCGTGGGGACTGCTGCTCCAACGGGTCTGCCTCCACGTCTCCCACACCCTCTCTCTTTGCAATAGTGGTTCTTCGAAAGCCCCATGTTTTCCTGAACTCTTTGCTTGTGGGTTTGATAGCCTTAGGCGTCTCCTCACTGCTCGGGTCTCCTTTATCTTCCATACCTAATGAGAAAATGTGATCACATCCTGACCAACAAACCACGTACCTAAAAGATCACGCGACTTTAACTGCACACAAGAGGGAGCACAACCTGCCTAAACGTAAATAAGAACAGGGATGAGACAGAACAATGTTCTACCTACAAAACATGGAGCTGTGCATGACATAAGTTCTGTTGACCAATGTCTTGTGAAGTGTGGTACGTGAGGTGACTCATTAAGAAAACGTTAACAGTTACACTCCTAATGTTTAGTGGGAGGAAACACAGCCAGCAAGTCAAATGTGCACTGCTGCCATTCACCTACTCGGACAAGGCTTTACACAGTGGGGAGCCCAGGGAATAAGCTTCAGCACAAGCAGGGCAAGGACACGATTGTGTACAGTGAGGTCAATAGCTGGTATGAGGACTGCCATGTCCACCGTGGGCTCTGGAGCCCTAGGCTGCTGACCACCCTGCTGGAGACCACGTGGAGGGGAGGGGCCCAGCAGAGCCCTGGCTTTCAGCCACCCCAACCCAGGGTCAAGAGGGATGCTACCATAGACCCCTCATGCCAGACCTGCTGCTGGCTGAGTTCTGAGTGACTTTCCTGTACACCAAGTGGGCGGACTGCCCAGATTCCACACGGTTGAGAGGTACCAATGGGCCTCATTTTAGTCCACTAAGTTCTAAGGGACACTGTCAGCAGCAATGGGTAACTGAGACACACAGGGAATACTGACCTAGGCAACAGCTTTAAGGTATACTACTTCTCTCTTTTTTTCCCCCAACTTTCAAACAGATTCTAAAGGATCATGTTTGTGAAACTTTTACTCTTGTTTAAAACAACAAAACCTGAAAAAGACAGTATATACCGTGAGAACTCTCTTCCCAGTTGTCCAGGCTTCAACCGCATTCGAATGCTAATGACGACTCTGGTTTACACCATGCTCCATTCAAGGGGAAGGACTGGTATAAATAAAGTGAAAACCTTAAAAATATACAATAAGAATAAGAATACACAAAATGTAAGATCACTCACGATGTAAGTCTTTTTTTTTTCTTCCATCGAAATGTTGTCACTTCCCATTTTCCTGTCCAGCTACAAGTGTTGCCAGATGGCGAACCTGATCCCCCAACTCCTTGGTCACTCAGAAGCTGCTGAGGCGAGGACCACACCCCTTCCTTCATCACCTGTCAGCGTAGAAACCCCAGGGTGCCCAGAGCGCATGGAGGAGCCTCTAGGACAGCGGCCAACACAAAGGGGTGCTTCCCGCACCTGCTGGGGTCCCTGGGGCAGGTCACACTGAGCTGCTCCCATCTAGGAGGCAACGCTGACCTCAAAAGGTCATGGGTTTTAAATGTGGGAAACAACACAAAAAGCAGAGACATGCTCCTTATACACACATACATAGCAGAGCAGTTAGTGCACTACAGTAAGTTACAACTGTTTACTTGTTCTTGTTAGAAGTTTCACTTTTTGGAAAACAGATTCCCTCTTGCACAAATCAAATTTGCAGCAAATCTGATAGACATCTTAAAAGAGGGTTAAGTCCCAATTTTCACACAACACTTTGAACTTCTACTAAAGACACAGTCATTAGGGGCCTTTGCCAAGAAGGGCACATGTATGCAGTCCCTCCACTGCTGGGTCCTGCCTCTGTGGGGATGGCTTTCTGCAGAGGGAATAAAGGAACTCTGAATCAAATTCCACTTGTTTTTTTGGTGGCTGGCTGGTATGGGGATCCAAACCCTTGACTCTGGTGTTAGCATCTAAATCTAATTCCTAACAGATGATTAAACACTCCACTGAAAACTTTAAAGGTTAGAATATTTGAAATAAATATGAATGCTACATTATAACAGTTTCTTTACAAATAACGACACTTTATAAATAGAAAATACAAACTTTCAAGTTAAAATTTAGTTGCTGCTGTTTAACACTACTGATACTTTACCTGCCCAACACTGAAAGCTTGGACACGTTTTCAGCTGGAATCCAAAATACAACAAAAAACCTGGTTGATGAAATCTCGTCAGTAGACAGCCGTGCCTCAAAACACCATTGTCGTCAACCACTGTTCATAAGTAACAGGATTCATATTTTCAACAACTCGAATTGTCTAGACTCTGCTCCCAAGAAGTAGTTCCTAAAAGAAAATTTAAAAAGATTTTATAGCACTTAAAATAACTGTAACTAAAACCATGTGTCAATACTTTTAAAAGAAAAAGGCACCAAACTTTCCGAGTGATCTTATCAGTGTACATTATGTGATCTACAAAGACATCCAGGCAGTTAGAAAAAAGCACACGACTCTACCTCCGTTTCCTGTAAGGGCTTTTACACAGAAAGGCAGGTATTATCACTACTCTCTGAGAGAAGGGGACTAAGACAGCCCAGGAAGGGGTGGCCAGCCGTGGGCTTGCCTGGGGAGGCCAGCAGAGGCATAGGAAGATGAGGGCTCAGAGATCAGTCATCAGCTTCTTTCCAAGTATGAGCCTGCTCTTGAGACAAGCCCAGATCAATAAATCCCAATACAGAGCAGAGAAATGCAAACAAGAGGTGAAAAGGCTGAACAAATGTATGTGAACATAATGCTCAAAAACTCTTAATGCTGCAGCTCTATTGTCATTTTAATTAAAAGCCTAAGGAAATTTTAGAAGACTGATGTTTACGATTACCAAACACCAACATGGCACAGATCATGGGTGTGTACTTAAAAACATTTCTCCTTCTAGAGCCTCTCTCAATAGCCACATCTAAACATTTGCTTGAGATGCCTTTATTTCTAGCTAGGACCTGAATGTCTACTTTTTCTAGCACATTTGCCCAGAGTCCACCCTCCAGAGTGGTGCTTACCACCTCCTACCTCCTGCTTGCCTGCTCCAACTGTCTCCTCCAACTGTGGTCTCCCCAGCGACCTTGGAACAAAGAGGCAAACATTCCGCCTCATTCTCTTAAAGAGACAGTGGCCATTCAGACTGCAGTGTTCACTGATTAGCCCAATGACTTCATCACAGTCATGTAATCTCTTCAATGTAGAAAACCTACCTCAAAGTGATTGCTTCAAGAATTCAGAAACTTGGAAACACACTTTTATACTCACAACACTGAACATTTTATAAAAGCAAAGAAATTAAGATGTTTTCAGGAATGGAAAGCCAGTTTTAAAAATTCATTTTATGTGTTAATCTGAAAAATAAACATGTTTCTGGATTTGAGTTCTGAATAATAAATCAGAGAAATATAGTTATTTCTGTTAAGTAGAATGAGATAAAGAACATATTCAGAATCGATCAGATCATTTTATATATGCAAAATTGATTTTTTTATAATTTCTTCAACATAGAAAATCTGATATTTCAGTTAAGCTTGTGGAATAAAAACATATGAACATCAAGGCAAAAGTAAAAAAAGTTTTGTTGAGGGCCGGCCCGGTGGCGCACAGTGCGCTGCTTGGGAGCGCGGCGGCGCTCCCGCCTAGGGTTCGGATCCCACATACAGACCGGCCGCTCACTGGCTGAGCGAGGTGCGGGCGCAACACCGAGGGTTGCGATCCCATTGCCGGTCCCGGTCCGGTACGGGTGCGACACTGAGGGTTGCGATCCGTTGCCGGTCACGAAAAAAGACAAAAAGGAAAAAAAAAAAAGTTTTGTTGAGCTTCTAACACAACTTAGAATTAGTCTGTCACTGTACCTACTACATAGTGCCATTACATGAGGAACGTGGCCAACCACATCATATTAATAACAATTTTTTTCCCAGAAAGGAAGAGAAAGGTAGGCATCTCCAAAAGTGGGAAAGTAAACAAACTGTAGGACAACACTGCATGCACTGAACTTAAAATCATCTTTCTACATTTCCAAGCACACATTTTTTTCTCAGCTGAAAACTGCTCCATTTTCTAACCAGAAGCAGGGATAATGCTATAGAATCTTAGGCTAAAATACATACACAGATATTTGTGCGTGTGTGTGCATGCGCGCGCCCTTCTCAACAGCTGTTAACACGAAGCCTGCAACTAGAAGGCTGGAGAGCGACAATTCAAGAACTGGACGTGCAGTTCTTCATACTTCTTGAAGGGCAGCTCTCAACTTTTCTCAGGGACCCTTTATACTCTTAAAAGTTGAGGACCCCAGAGAGCTTGTGTTTATGTGGAATACAAGGGTTCATCAAAAAGTTCACAGAAAGATTAGTATTATCCTTTAATTCCATTTTTCCATGAACTGTTTAAAGTACTCCCATATATCTAATGATATTTCCAAATTTTTTAAATATTAAAAATCCATTATACATTAACACTTTTTAAATAAAAAAGTAATGTTATTTCTAAAATAATTAGAGCTAAGAGTGGCATTGTTTTATGTTTTTGCAAACCTCTGCCTTAATAGAAGACAGAAGGATTTCATGTCTCCTTCCACAGTCAGTCCCCCATATTGTGTGGGTTAAAAAATGGGGAGAAAATCCTGCCTCACACAGATGTCATTAAGAAATGGGGAAGTATTTTACAATCTTTTCACATAACTATGGATGTTCTTTGATACTAAACCAAATCTTAGCAAGTAGTAATTTCATAAAAGTTCGCTGCAACATGGAATCTGAAACCACACCAACGAACTTTCCACACTTTCTTAAATTAAAACCCAGCCAGTCTGTCTTGCACTTTGAACGTATCTTTGACCCGTGTGTGTTGGTCATTTGGAAAACACTCGTTCACTGAGTTTCAGGCAGATTCCAAATGTCAACGCATTTCATTAGATGATATAAAAGAAACACATTCGTTAATGTCACCTCCAACCTCCCCAGAAGTCATTACTTATTGGTAAGCCATCAAGGTCATGACGGCAGATACAAGTTTTCCAGAACTCTAATATTCACTTGAAAGCCTGAATTTTACCCTTAGCAACAGATACCACCTGCTGCTTTCTCTCCTTGAGACTCACACTGTTCATCCTGGGGAAAAGGCATGCCAAACACGGAACTGGGAAAGTGCCGTGTGTCTGCTGCCGTGCCTGGGAGGGCCAGCTTCCCCTGAGACGTGGCGAGTTGCAACCGGAACAACTCTACACTATGTCAATCCCACCTGGGCCCTCCTGGAGACACCGCCCCCAGGCACAGCGGCCGTCCTGTGTGCTTACCCTTCATCACAGGGACAAGTGAGGATTGAAACTAACATTAACAATACTTACTGCTTCACCAAGGACATCCTGAAGGGAAACCGGCGCATTTTAAACCCCAATGCACGGCGGGGAAGAGCACAGCGCACCATGGGGTGGCACCGAGCTCTGACCCCCCTCTGCACCACGGTGCACATATCAGCTCACATGCCTGGCTGCTGCTGTGGATTTAGTTATTACTTCTGTCCCAGAAAGGGTTTTGGGGACTCCCAGGGGTCCAGGGAACACACTCAGAGAGCCTTTGTAACATGCCATTTCTACTACTTTAAGAATACATTGGACGTGTGCAAAGCAGTAACACGTATCTATGCTTCAGGTACCAGAAGAGACTTTAAACATTTCTTTCCACAAAAGAGTTCTACAACAAGCTCTACATTTTCTGTTCAGATTCCCCAACTCATCAAAACGTTAAGCTGCCAGAAATGAAATTCTTAAAAACTAAAGAAAAAAAATCCTCCCAAAATGTTATATGTTACTTAAAAAGTATTACTGATGCATGACCTTATGACCATTATAAATCTGAATGCTCAACTTTTAATACTCCAAATTCACTTAAGTAAATAACTGAAGTGTGCCCATTTAAAGATTTTTAGTTCCACAAACTTAAGAGACTAATTTTTTTAGTAATCAATCTCTAAGACTCTTTAAATGTGATGCACAGCCATAATGAAGTTCACAGTATGGAAACCCCAGGAAAACAGCTATGACTTCTAACCAAAAATAACAGTGCAGATTTTGCCCCACCTGGTGGCAAAACATTGTTTCTTCAAACCTCATCTTCCCAGGGCCGGCCCCGTGGAGCACTGCTACAGTGCGCCGCTTGGGAGTGTGGCGGCGCTCCCGCCGAGGGTTCAGATCCCACATGCAGACCGGTTCCCGCTCACTGGCTGAGCGAGGCGCGGGGGCAACACCGAAGGTTGCGATCCCGTTGCCGGTCTCGGTCCGGTACGGGGGCGACACTGAGGGTTGCGATCCGTTGCCGGACACGGAAAAAGACAAAAAAAAAAACCCGACAATTTTAATTTTGAAACAATTCTAACCTGCCAGTCAGAAACTATATCCAGTGCTATAATAAAACCTCATTATTTTGGACTCTGCTCAGAATTTTTTAAAATTCTGACAGGCTAGGCCAAAGTTTACACTTATTTATATTTTGTCTATTAAGGGTTTTCCATCTCGGCAACTAATCCCTTGTTATGTGGATGAGGAGGATCGAGAAGTTCTTTAAACTACTAAAAACGAAAGAAAGAAAGATGACCCAATAAAAGATGTTTTTACAACTCAGTTTTTATTTATGGAATACCCACTAATGAGAATATGCCCAGGAATTTCAGACAATATCCTGAAATATGAGAGGGTGAATGTTCTCTTGCCAGCAGCAGTCACTGTTTCTGGTCTAGTGACACGCAGCCACAGAGACTGTGCTGCTCTGCTCTCAGGTCCTGCAGGTCTGCAGCAGCAAACATTTGCCTGTGAAACATGCATAAGTGAGGTTTGGGCTCCAGGGGAAACTAAAATACCCCAACTTTCATTTATTTTCTTATCTATACAGAATCTGACTCAATTGTATAAATTACATTTAAACCCATCCATGAGATGGCTGAATTCAAAGTTTTGCTGCTTACCAAAGAACACTGCCATTATTAAAATTATTTTGATGAAGCGAAGATGTCATGTTTCTCGGGAAGAAAACATGGAGAAAAATCTAGAAACAACCCTGTTGTTGTTTTAAATTTCTTGGGTATTTCTGCTTTACAGATATGTGGAGACAAAAAGCAAAATTCATTGCTGAAAAATCAGAGAGAACTGACGCCTGGGCCTGCAGGCCGTGGTGTGAAGCCAACTGCCAAGCCCCGCCTACGGGTTTGCCACTATCTGGTGGTTTCTCTCCATCCAGTTTCTGGTACAAAACACAGGCTTGTGACCTCAGTGCACAACTCAGATGGGAAATATCAACTCTCCAAATGAATGCCAAGAATCAGAAACAGTCACATAAATTCATTTATCCCATCTAAGGAGAAGGAAAAAGCAAGACGTTCACTGTTCTCTAACTGTGCGACAGTCTCCTAAACTGCTACCTCTGATGGGCTCCGCTCTTGTCTCTCAGTAAGAAAGCGTGGTTTCAAAGACCATCCAAGACACAGCCCAAATGCTGTGTTCTGGGGTGACTAGTTGCTCTTCATAAAAGGTCACAACCTGGGTCTTAGTGATCACTGCAGTGTCCTCAGAGGAAATGTGGTACTGTGTTAGAAACCAGAGGACAACACGGGGGATGAATTCCTGGGCAGATCACAAGACCACAAGAAGTGGTGTGAGCGTTCCCCAGGACAGCACAGCACGCAAAGACCAGGTCCCTCCCTGCTGGGCACCTTCACTTGGAGACAGAATTACTGTTAATTATTCTGATCCTCCAGGGACGACCCCCAACTGGCTATTCTATTGCTTTTACATCCACCTTGTCTCTTTGGGCTCCTAGTACATCTGTGTTGGTTTAAATCACTGTCCCACCCAGTACCTAGAAGCTCCTACCCTTTATGTTCTCCTCAGTTGGCACCATTAGACACCTGCATAATTCCACAACCCCAAATACAGGGTACCCTCGCCGCCATCTCCCATTTTCACATTGATGCAACAGACTTGTTAAGGACCCAGTGAGAGGCCTTGTGTGACTGTCTTACAGGCAGTCAGTCTCTCCCAACACACCGTCACTTTGAGGGACAGATATGCATTAAAACATCTTCACCAGTAACAGCAAACCAAATTTATTTCACCTTTCTCATGAGGCAAGTACATGTTTGAGCCAATAAAAACAGTTCAGGGATATCGCCTATCTTCCTAAAGGTAATCCATTTTCCCAGGTGTTTATAGTCAACTATTTTTTGAACTCTCTTTTCTCAACAATAGGAATGTTTTTAATTATCATGGAGCACAATGATTCTCAAAGGTGGTCCAGCAGCCCCACCTTTTCAGAAGGTGCCCAGGATCAAAGCTGTTTGCACAACAAGAGAACGTTCCAAGCCTTTGTCACCCTCTCAGGAGGATATGACAGTTTCCAGAAGCCAACGCAGAAACATGTGAGAATCCAGCTGTTGCCGGTTTAGCCAGAAAAAGAGATTTGCAAAAACTTATAACAATGCCACCTTTCTCATTAAATTGTTTTAGTGTTGGGAAATAGATTCCATAAAATGTTATTTATGTTACTGTGTAAGGGTTTATTATTTTAAATAAAGATATTTAAAAATGAATAAATAAAAATTTTGACAGTCTCATTTTTAATGTTAAATGTAGTGAATATCAATAAATATAACTTAAATAAATTAAAGCTCTCTGGGGTTGTCAGCAATTTTTAGGAGTAACTTTTAAAAGAGGCCCTGAGTTCAAACAGTTTGAGAACAGCTGGCACAGAGTTTCTACTTATGGTGACTCCAAACGGCTGCTCCTCAGTGTGCCAAGAGAAATCCCAGGGCCTTTCCATTCCGTCAGGGCTCTAAAATCAGCCACGAGTACTGCTTTAGCATTCAATTTTTCCGGGCACCCTCCCCCTTTTCTCTTTCAGTTTTGCATGATTACCAACTGAAAAGGTGCTGATTGCCAAGTATGAGACTGACTGCTACCCAAGTTCAGGGTAAGAAAATGAGGTTTACAAAAGAAGCCTTCTCTCACAAGCATCTGCTTTGCAAGGTGGAACTGCATTGTAAAAAGGTATTAGGACCTCAAACCACAGCCTAACGAGCAAAAATGATGCTTGTAGACCTTGAAAAGTCAAGCAGCTTCCCAGGACTCGTGTCATCACTGCATAGGTAGGAAGAAGTGAAAAGAAGGGACATTTTAGTACTAAAAACATGCTATAAAAGGGAACACAGTTTTTAAATCATAATCGGACAAATCCAGAGAGTTCACAACTAGAGTCCACCTGGCCTGTGTATCTCCACAGGGTGCAATGGCCACTCCACTTGGTGCAAGTTCAGCATTCCTGGTCCTGATGGCAACAGCCAGCAGTGCCCATCCCCCAGCATCACGCTTTGCTCCCCCCCCTCCCCATTTACAGCCCAAGCAAATCCTCAGTTAAGGAGACTGGGGGGCGGGGTAAGAATGCAGGCTTCAATCCCAGCTGCAGATGTAACAGCTGGGTGGGTGCACGTAGTGGGCAAGTGCACTTCTCTCTGGCCTGATTTTCCTGTCTGTGAAATGGGGACAATACTAATCTCAGTCTCCTGAAAGATTTTCTAAAAATACATAGTGTCAAGTGCCGAATTGGCACAGCACTTGGCAAGCATGCAACCAATGGTAGATGCCGTTCATCAGAACCACCACCCCGAATCAATGAGGGTCTGGGAAACAGGACCTCTCAGGCGAATCTACTTCTTTGACAAACATATACCAAGAGCCCCTCATGTGCTGGGTGTAGGTGACATCTTCACAGAGTGGGCAGGTGGGCTTTACTCTGACCTAGCAGAGGTGCCTGGGTGAGTGCAGACAAGTTTATGAGGCAGTGCACTGCCTTTTTTTTCTTCCCCTCCCCACAAAGGTGACAAACACCACAAACTAATGCCCATCATGAGACTAGTTTGAAAAACCAAGAAACATCTATATAATGGAATGTTTTAAGACCGAAATTAAAATGAAATCCCTCCACTCACTGCCATGAAGAGAGTTTGCAAACACATGAGTAAAAAGATCAAACCACCCCTCATCTAAGGCCAAATGCATACAACTGTGTTCACCAGCACGTGGTAATGCGGAGCGTGTGAACAGCGCTTCTTCTGATATTTTCACTTTCTATATTTACATATGCCTTAAATTTTCTATATATGTATTATCTTTGTAACCTAACCATTCTAAGCTACCTTCATTTTGCAAAAAAACCCCTGACTTACCTTTTTATAAAGGTAAATTAAATACCACTTAAATGTCTTCATTAGCACACAAAAACAGAACCACAACACTAAGTTTGATACTCAGAGAAATATCTGCTTTACAAATTATACACTAGATAATCATCACATTGATTAAGTTCTATAGTCAAGGCTATGGAATTCTTATTAAAATACATACAATTACCTACTCAACTTCATATAGCAACTTACCCTCAAAATTACTACTAAAAAATAAAATGAGGCACAGGCAATGCAGGCTGTCTCTTAGAAGTCTGTGCACTTAGAAGAGGTGCGCTCAATTCAGACTGTGCTCTTTGACCTCCTCTTTCCTGATTAATACGTTTCCACTAACTGTTAACCATATAACCTTTGTGATGGAATTAATATACATCATTTGATAATAACCATAAAGAGGCCAATATTAAACATCCATTGTAAGGGACCCCACCACTTAAGAAATGGAAAAGAGAGAGGTATTTTAAGGAAAACTCTCCTAATGGACTTCTGAGTCCACCAGACATGTGCCATGGTGCAGGGACCCAAGGACAAAAAAAACACATTTAATCTTTGCTCTTCAAAAGCCAAAAGGTAAGACATGTCTTGTTAACAAAAGTATAAAACAATCAGGACCTGGCACAAGTCACAAATAAATACTAAAGAGAACCACTCCCTTGATCTGCCCAGAACTGACCCCAAGGGGATGAGAACCCCATGGCCTTAGAAAGACTTACAGTATCAACAGCAGGACCTGCAAACTCACCACCAAAGAAAACGGAAGCCAAAGTCCCCACTCCAACCCTACCCCCTCACATGAAGACAACCCATCCACCCCTCAAGGCCCACCGGACCACACTGAATGCGCCCTTCTCCAAGTCCCAATGACACGTTCTTAACACTCCATTGTGATGCTCACACACAAGTAGGCATGTGAGCTGTCTGCCAGGAGAGAAAGTGGTAACCATGGGTACTTACTAACAGGAGACAGCCAATTACACAACTTAAAATATTACTTGTGCCCTTTCTTACCAGAACACAACTCACTTAGCTTGAAATGATCTGAATTTAATCAAATACTAGTAAGAGACAGCTTTTGGTGGGAAACCAGAGGAAATGAAAGATACACATTATTTCAGGACAAGACAGGGGGTATCTTACCCATTAGACGCATTGTTAAAACGAGTCTGCATGAACATGCTCCTCCTGCCCACGTACACAGGCCGGTAGGAAAACCAGCGAGCTTAGGGTGAAGCGTTAGGAAGAACGTGTCACAACACAGCTGGGGCTGGGTCTTCCTAGGTGACACTTTTGAGATGGCTACACTGTTTAACACAGGGAAACTGTGGATCAGTCCCAGACTCACACAGGTATCCGTATCCTGACCCGAAGTGCCAAGAGACTGGGTCAGGGTCTTTCTCGGTCACTGCTGTGTCCCTACAGCTAACACAGCATGCGATAAATATCCACTGGGTAAATCTAGGAACGTATTTTACTTCCTTAAAACGCAGGCTAAGGGATCTTTCCTGGAGGCCCTCGAGTGTTCCCCAGGGCATGTGTGGCCCAGGGGAGACCGTGGGACACACAGGGCTCCGCAAATACGCAGGAAAGACCTCCAAGTCCCTTTTTCCTCCTGTGAAGCGCCCATACGAGCCCAATCCTCGTCCCCTCATGCGCGGGGGACGCGGACACGCTGCCGACGGCCCAGGCCCAAGTGACGGGTGACTCGTCTCCACCAGCCCATGGATTAGCTCGCGGGCCGCCGTCACCGGGCGCTGCTCTGAGGGCGCAAGCCGAGGCTCCTCGCGTAGCGCGACGGCGGCCCAGAGGGGACACACGCGGCGACGGCTCCGGTAGACATACGCGCGCGCGCGCACACACACACACACACACACACACACACACACACACACACACGGCGGCCCGAGCGAGGACGGCACC